>NC_056744.1:1271961103-1272256103 GCF_019279795.1 Protopterus annectens
TTCTGCCCGGAGTATAAGGTATAAGGTAGTTATCACCGGCAACAGACACCCCACAATCAACTACTCTAAGGCCCTTAACAAAGGGTGTGCAATTATACTGTGTAATATTAATACTAATACAAACGGTAGTAGTTGACCAAGATAACTAGGCCTTCTGGAGTGTCCCACACAGTGTCACCAAATAAATATAATTACTCACAAAGTCTAAATACTTTCGAAAAGGACTAGCCACAATAACATTTTTAAACAAGAAAATACTAAATATATATTTACAGTAAACCACAAGAGTTTAAACCACAGGAAATATTGAAAATAACACTAATGGTTAGACTCATACAAATAAAGAAAAAACAGTCTCTAAACTAAGCTTCACTATATTCCTGACTGTATCTAGGAGAATTACTATTCCATAATAATTTACATGATAGAGCAAGGCACAATGAAATACATGAGCGTCTTTCTAGTCAGGTTCCCCAATACAGAATGCTCAGTACTCAAACATTACTCCCTATAAAACATAATATCCACAATGGTTTGCAGAATGACCTCATCTGGTCACCTCACTCTAGGTTCTCACAGTATCCTCCTTTAAAGCTAAAACAGGAATTTAGCATAGACAGCTACAATAAATGTTTATGGAAGTGCCTGAGGCTTCCTCTCTTTTTACTGAGCTAATGAACAAAGCCTTCTTCCAGACCCACTGTCTCCTGTCCTATTCAGCACTGTAGGGTACCATTTTAATGGTTTAACAGCTCATTTACATTTCTCTTATTTTTCTTAAAGTAAGATAGCTGGTTAGCATCTGCTGTCCCAGTATCCTCTATTAAAACATATGCATTTAATTCAGTTAAAGTAATACATGCACATTTCTTTTTATTCCAGGAGGGTGCATTGTTGATACATTTTACCCAGTCTACATTCACTGCCATAGAAAACTGGCTCTCCAAGCGTCGCCTGCTACTTAATCCCAAAAAAAACAAAATGCTCGTATTCCCACCAACACATAGGTCTGTACCCTTCTCCTTCACCATAAATGCAAAAGACGGGACAGTCATTTCCCCTGACCCCAATACAAAATTACTGGGTGTCACTATAGACAATAACCTAAATTTTGACCTCCATGTAAGTCAGACAGTCAAGACCATCAATAAAAAACTTGGGTCACTCTATAGAATCAAAGCCTTCCTCATCCCCCCAGCTAAAATAGCAATTGCTCACTCGCGCCTACTTTCAACACTCCTATATGCCTCCCCCCTTCTAGCAAATATAAGTAAATCTGAACTTAATAGATTAACAACCTGTTATAATCACATTGCCAGGTTTGCTACAGGCCTTCCATTTAGAACCCACCACTGCATCAACCTCAAACAGCTTGGATGGCTGGAATTTCCTAATCTTGTTAAGTACAACCTGCTGATAATGGCTAACAAAATCCTCTAGAACCCAGACAATATTCCAGCCCTTAGAAATTCTATCCTCCCCCATAATAACACAAGACTGCTCCGCTCATCGAATAAGCTACAAATACAGACAACTAAACTTAACAATGCAGCTGGCATGGCCCTATTTGCAAATTCTGTAAGTAGAACCTGGAACATACTTCCAGCTGCCATGACCTTGCTCTCCTCCACATGCCAATTTAAAGCCACAATTAAACAACATCTGACATTAAACTGGCTATGCCACTGTGACAAGCCTGGCTAAACCAACAACATTTATGTTATTTACTGATCTATTAGCTATTGTTAATTTATCCTGACTATAACAAGGGTAATTTCTGTCCTGTATACATGTCTATTCAATGTGAACCTATGTAACCTTATGAAATATCCTACTTATATAATTGTACCATTTTTAGTCTGAATGTACTTTTATCTGCATTCTGCTCTTTTATCTGCATTTCTATTTTATATTTTATATCAGTTATATATCTATGTTTTATTTCAATTGCTATTTTTTCTTGTTTATGTTTGGAGCTTATCTCCCTGGGCCTCCGCTGTAAATGGACTTTGTTCCAGTCTTACTGTCCCGGTCAACAAATATAAAATAAAATAAATAAAAATATGTTAATGCAAGCAAACCGCACAAATACATTTTCAGCACAAGCATCTGTACAAATCAATTTGATATACAAATGACATGTAATTATTTACACAATTCCAGCTAGCTATACTGGCACAGATTATACATTACACATCTACCGCCCTATGTCTCCTGGCATGCCTTTCAGTACCTCCTATAGTCACACCTAGTGGTCAAATAAATCATCACACCAGAAATTTAAAAAACAAGAAAGAAAAAAATTAGACTTTCTTGCATAAATTAATTTATTCTGTATTTATAATAGCACACAAAGTGATGGTACAGTAATTTTATTTTTTGTGTAAATGATGTAAACTATATTTGTTTGATGTAAGGCAAATAAAGTTATCAGTGCCACTACAGCATCAGAATGCAAATGTTTGTGCTTATATACCACACACACCTCTTTCTCAGGAAATACAAAACACTAAGATGTAAATAAATGCATTGTTTATAGGAATATGATGTTTTGCCAACATAAAAAGCAGACAACTAAGTAAATTACCATTCTGTAGTACAGGTGATTAAATGGCTGATATGAAAAGTCTTCTTGGTATTCTGTGCAGAAAAAAACTTGCTCTTAAAAATACATGTGGAAATGTTTGCTTGTACTACAGAGAAAACATCCCCTAGGTTTACTCCCTGATACAAACTGAGTTGATCTAGCTAAATGAGGATTTTTAAAATGAGCTAGATACTGTCCAATAGTTTTCCCTTTTCAGTAACTAAATGACGTTATTCAGACAACAGACTGCTTTTAAAATTAGCCCAAGTTTATTAATTACTTTCCTTATCTTAAAATATTTGCTACTAAATATATAAACTATATAAAATTAATTGGTGCATATCTCTATAGTGAAAAATACATTATCACACCTCAAGTGATCGCATAGAAATGCTCAATCACCACCTCACTGAAAAAAATTAAAACATGTAGTCATCATTGTTAGTTGTCTGGTTAGTATAAGAAAGACAAACATCTGTGGGTTCTGTTCAAGCAGCTTTATTATGTACAAACACACCAGGATTGAGGCATAATAACTTTAACTTAGATAAACTTATAAGCAAACTAGCTGTCATGCATGCACACTCTCTGGCTGCACTCTCAAAATAGCGCTGAAGCTAACACGTGCTTGCTGTTTATATGCACATGCTGTCCTTGAAATGCTTCTTAAAGGTACAGCACACACAGTATTCTGCAATCATCATCATCATTATCAGCCCCCGTTTTTCCCCATTTTTTTACATGTGGTTTGGGAATCATGTTAACTGTCACCATCTCTCTTGATTCAGTACCACACTCCTGCCTTCTTCGACACTCATGCCTGACTGTCACAGATCTTTCACACAATCCAGCCACCACTTTGAAGGATCTCCTTGTTTGCTCTTAGCTTCTTCCTGTCTGTCGCAAATCTTCTTCACCAGATTGTCATCTGGATTTCTGTACATGTGCTCAAACCACCATAATCTGTTCTGTTTGATCTTTTCTGTAATTGGAGCTACTTTGGTTTCTGCTCTTATGTTCTCATTTCTTTGTCTGTCCCATAGAGTGCAGCCTACCACCCTTCTCAAGCACTCCATTTCCATCACCTCTAGCCTCTTCATTTG
Source organism: Protopterus annectens (assembly GCF_019279795.1). Classification (NCBI taxonomy): domain Eukaryota; kingdom Metazoa; phylum Chordata; order Ceratodontiformes; family Protopteridae; genus Protopterus; species Protopterus annectens. The sequence continues at coordinate 1,271,964,794 of NC_056744.1, forward strand.
CTCTGCCTTTACTGCTCATGTTTCTGCACCATACAGTAGCAATGGTCACATCACTGTCTTGTACACTTTACTGTTCAGCTTCTTTGGCATTCTTCTGTCATATACTACATCTGACACTCTATGCCAGTTGGCAGCAGCCCCTCTGATTCTAGCTTTGACCTCTTCATTCAGACTTTCCTTCTCCTCAACCACCCCTCCCAGATACTTGAAGATATTTACCTGTGCCACTGTCTTCCCTTCTATCTCAATTCTCAGCTTCTTCTGATTTCCCCAGTTAATACCATTACCACTGTCTTATCTCTGTTTAATTTCATCCCATGTGCCTTCTGTTTTGCATTCCATTGCTCTATACTTCGCTGGAGTTCTTACTCAGAGTCTGCTTGTAATGCCACATCATCTGCATACAGCAACTTAGTTGATCTGTCCCCTCCAAAGTATTTGCTAATGTAGTCCATCACCAGCATGAACAGGAGTGGGCACAGAGCTGAACCCTGGTGTACACCCACTCCCACTAGGAACCCCTCTGTGAGGACAATTCTACTAATGTTTCTGGGACTTCAAAGCACCGCAGTACTGCCCAAATCAGCTTTCTTGGGACCTTGTCATATGCGTTCTCCAAGTCTAGGATTGCCCAGTAGATTCTTCTCAACTATCTGTCTCACTGCAAACATTGGGTCAATTGTGCTGCATCCTGATCTGAATCCAAACTGCTTATCTCCCATCTTACATTCTATGTATATATATATATATATATATATATATGTATATATATATATATATATATATATATATATATATATATATGTATATATACTCTGCGTATCTGTTAATCAATCACCCTCTCTAGAACTTTCATGCAATGTGATAGGAGTTTGATTCCTCTGTAATGCCCACAGTTGTGTCTGTCCCCTTTGCTCTTGTATACTGGTACTAGTATGCTTATTCTCCAATCATCTGGGATATGCCTTTCTCTCCACAGTGCTTTGAGTACCCTCAGGAGCCATTTTTTCCCATCTCAACCAGCATCTTTATCATATCTGCTATAACCTCATCTGAGCCTGCTGCTTTCTCTAGCTTCATTTTCCTTAGTGATGTTCTTATTTCTTCTAGGGTGGGCTCCTCTTCTTCTCTCATTTTAGGCTGTTTATGGGGCAGTTCAGCTTCTGTACGGTTTTATTCATTCAGAAATTGTTGTTCCATCTGCCTTTGATGTCCTGTGGACTGTGAGCAGGTTGTTGCTGGCATCCCTTATGAAGGGTGTTTGACTATCTTCTTTATCTTTCTGTCTTTGCCTTGCAATCTGATATAGTTTCTTTGTGTCACCTAATGAGTTACTTTCCAGAAGCTGCTAGAGTGCCTCTGATGCCCTATTTTTTGCTATTGCAACTACTTTCTTAGCTTCTTTGTTAGCCAAGTAGTACTCCTTCCTAGCCTGGTCAGCCTCTTCTCTGACCTAGTTTTTCCTGCACTCCTTCTGTCTTTTGTTGAATTCCTGCATTCCACTACCACCTTTCCTTATGTACCTTACTTCCATAGCTCATGCTGTTTTGAGACTCTGCCATTCTTTTTCAACTCCACCTATTTCTTCCTCTTCTTGGTGCTAGAGCCCTGAGTAGTTCCTTGAGCTGTTGTATTTTTTCTTCAGTCAACTTCCATGTCTTCAGCCTGGTTTCTGTTAACCTTAGAGCCTTCTCTGACCACTGCAGCTGATTGTGGCAACACCAATTCATGTTGTTCTGCTTCATCTAGTAGGTCTAAAGCCTGTCTCTCACCATAATTCCCACACCATTTGTAGCCTGTCCCTTCCATAATTCCCACACCATTTCTAGTCTGTCCCCTCCTGAGTAGTAGATTCTGGATACCAAGCTGCACTGCTGCACTGACCTTCCATATTGTGTCTTGGATACATAAGATGTCCAGCCTCCTCCGTATTATATGTCATCCTCTTCTAAGCTCCCATCAGTGAACCTACAGTAAGTGTAGCAATTCTTAGTTCATGAGGTTGATTGCATCCAGCTTTCACTCAATACTATCCCAGGTAACCCAGGCTGGGCAATTAGACACCTGCCGGCCAGTAGCTTATTGACCCAGGGCTGCTGGGCTTTATGGAAAGGCACACACTGGCCAATAGGGGCACATACATCCCTCCCACCATTAGCACGGGTCCCAGGCATAGGTCAGATTAGGTTGGGTCCTCAAGCCACTTTTCTCCAGTAACTACCCATGCCCATGTGGCAACATTAGTCAACATGAACAAATCACCTAGAGCCGTGTTTTGCACCATCAAGTGGCTAGCCCTGCCATGGCACGCAGTCTGTGATCTGTGTTCTCCTATCTTGAGGATACTGTGCACTACAGTAGATGCCCCAAAGCATTTGGTCTTGTACAGCTCTTCCCCCTATAGGACACTATATATAGTTTGCGAAGGAAACACTCAGCATGTTTTCGGAGGTAGAAGGAGCCCTACAGAGACACAGGGAGAACATGCAAACTCCAAACAGGGATTGGTCGGAGGCCAGGATCGAAACTTGTGCATGGCAGGCAAAGACCTTAACCATAATGCCAACTGGTCTTTAAAGAAGTGCGCAAAATGTTTAAATTAAACAAAATGTTTTAAAGGGTGGTGGCACTCACCCCCACACTGACCCTGCTAAATATATATATATATATATATATATATATATATATATATATATATATATATGTGTGTGTGTGTGTGTGTGTGTGTGTGTGTGTTGTATCTCAGTCTCGCACAGACAAAACCAAACATAGGTCAACCATAAATATACACAGATTCATAGATACGGATATATACAGATATAGAACATTTCATCAAACTTACCATTGGTTAAAGAATTTTTGGTGTCAGAACCGGTAAATAGTAAGGGCATGAATAGTGTAAGTGTGCAATATCAAATATTAGGTAAATAAATTTTCACTTGCAATGAAAGATTCAGCATTGTGGTTTTATGTGTGTCTGTTTCCTGGTGTTTGCTGGAAAGGGTTAAGTAAGGTCTAGGAAAGTGGATAGATGTGTTGAGTTGCCTGTGTACTGATATGTTTTTGTACCCTATTGTACAGGGTTTGGGTTAGGGGTAGGAGTAGTACACATTAGTTAGGGAATACAGTATTCCTATGCCCTTGCCAACCCATCAGCACTTCTGTTGGCTGGAACTTTAGATCACCATTTATTGAATGGGTTAGAGGAATGATGCCCTTAGCCATTCCAATAGGGCATGCTTATTAAACTGAAATGCCTCTCTAACAAATAAAACTTAAGACAAAAAAGGACCACTTTATAGGTAGGCCCCTTTTCAGTAGCAGAATATTTTCTTTCTGCATTGCTCAATATTGTGCTGATAAAGCACACATGGTGTACCTCACCTCAAAAGTCTTGAGAGAATACTGCCCTCAAAAGTTTTCCCTAATGCACCAATGTATAGGGTAAACCCTTTAGTAAATTCAGGAGTCAACAACATAGACTCAGAACATAGGATCTTTTGTAGTGCCATCCAACTCAGGTAACCACTGTATCAGGAGCTTTCACTTTTGTTATATCTGTCAAAGGACAGACAATTAGTAATAACATTATGTGCAAACTTCCTATAGTACCAGCACATCCACGGAAAGCTTTGTCCTGTCTCTTAATAGATGGTACGGGCCAGTTTTTAATTATCTGTTTTTCAGCTGTGGGCTTGCCACTGCTGCTCCTGTGAAGTGTACTAAGTACTTGGCTTCCACCATACCCACTTTATTTTTCTTCCCATTTACAGTCAAGCCTGCCTGTCAAATGGATTCTAACCCAGCTTGCACTTTTGATAAGTCGGATTCCCAATCCTCAGATTGAGTGACCATATCATCCAGGTATGCTGCAGTATTTTGGACATGAGGCTTTAGTATTTTATCCAAATGACTAGAGCTCCATGTAGACCAAGCAGTAGTAATGCATATGGGAGCAGACTGCCAGAGGTTACAAAGACTATTTTTATTGGGTAGATCGGGTAAATGGCATCCCCTTCATAAAGTCCGGTGTTATTAAGTTTAAGGCTTTCCCTAGGCTTTGTTAAGGTACAAAATAACTTCAGACAACACAGCTCAGCAGAGAAGAATAGTCTTGTTTATTGCAGAGAACGCATCTACATGGGAGACAAAGCAGTGAAGGTTTTATCTCCTTGAACATAAGAAAGTTCATTTGTGTATATTATTTTAAACTCTAAATTTTATAAATTGCATTTATTATACTATAACCACTAACCAATTAAAATTGAGCTCCTTTGCTTTATTTTGCTAGCTATGAATCTGCTGACCCTTTACCTGTGCCTTTCAATATTAGCCACAGGTTCTTAGTTCTATGTTGGAATTTTCTATGTTGATACTAGCCATGTTGACAATTTTCATGTCTGTAGGAACTAGATCATCAAAACCAGACTAAAACTACTAGGAATCCATCATGAAATAGAATGAATTTTAAAATAAAATATTCAGTGAACATGTCCTTTCTTTTTACACTTCTCCCTTCACGGTTATTTTTTAATTCATCAAGTCTGAACATAGGCTAGCTATCAAACTTAGATATGATATTCAGTTTCTGTAAGCCACTAGAGACTCTGATATTCATCAAGATTAGGCACTCATACTACTGGTCAGCTCCAGTCACTCTTCTAGCGGATTTAGGTTAAGCAATTTTATTTAACTTATTCTCTTACTAAGTGTTTCTTTGATTCTTGTACTCAAAGTTTTAGTCTAGCCTTCACGTTATGTGTTTTATCTGTGTTATGTTCTGTCAGTGTTATTCTCCTAGGCATTTCTGAAAGCACGTATTTGTTTCTTATAAGAATAAGAAATTGTCTTATGCCCTGCCTTTGTACTCCTGACAATGCTTTCTCTAAATGTATTTCAGCTAAAGACTGAACAAAACACTGTATTACTTCAGCTTGCAATTTCTGCAAAATGATCTATGTGCTTCCATGGCTTCACTATATTGACTTTTTTTTTTTATTTCTTTACTTGAGTTCCAAACAGTTGACTATCAGCTGTTCCCATAGACATTACTTTGTCCATTGGGTTTAACTAAAGCCAAAGGTCTCCCCAAGAATTTCTCATTCTTAGAATTTACAACTTCACATAGTAATAAATGCTCTAATTCAATAATAATTTAGTATCCCTGTGGACTACACATGTTTTAAGCATATTTATATATTTAAACAACAAAAGTCAGATGATGAGCCAAGGTAGATGGTGAGAGGAGGGAAAAGGAATGTGATGGTGTAAAGTGCATAGAGAGTATGGAGGATTGTGAAATCATCACCTGCATATGTTAAGTTTGAGTTAATGACTGGGCTGTCAAAATTGTGAGAGATCTATTATTTTATGTAATAGCCCTTTGTAGAAAGTGTTTGTATTGTGCACATTACTAGGAAATTAACTTTTCCATTTATCTACAACAAAAAAATCCAATCTTTTGCTTACATCATTTATCTGAGGTTCTAACTACTGTTTCAAAATATGTACAAAATGTCAAGTTATGAAGTTTAGGACACTGTACTTCATGAAAAGCCACAGTTCTTGCTAAAATGGTTAGTTTCAGTTTCTGGTAGATATGTGCAACAGATTCTGTGTATTTTCAGTGCATGTCCAGTTCACTGAGGTGGTGACATCTTGCCCAATCTTGTGGGGGTCAATTCTCTCTGCATGTCATTTTCAAAGCAACTACTTATCCCTCTGCATCATCCTCTGGCCCAAGCTTTGCCAAGGTTGCACTGGACCATTGGTCTTCCCATGAGGTGGGCTGTTAATTTTAGCAAGGAGGACATCTCTGCTAGAGGATTAGTAGGTGCATTCTCAAAGTCAGCAGTAAATATCAGTAATGTTTTATTAGGCTGTACCAGGGCCTGATATAGTTCTGCATTTTCTACCATAACTCAATATCCATAGTCACTATACTCAAGAACTGGTCTCATTACAGAGCCAGCTACACCTAGGGGAATTAATGTGACCCTCAGCAATGAAATTTAATGGAGAAAAATAACTCAAGCAAAGCAGTCTGATTTGGAAAAGTCTCAGTACAAAAATATTGCAGTTTTTGCACACTTAGAACACCATCATATATTGTTCTGCTTGCAACAAACAAAGGAGTCACTAGAGCAAGCGTTCCAGTTTACATACATTTCATTTGTAAAAAAATACAGTTGGGGGGAGGAAATACAGTTCAGTCTAGAAAGTTCTTTTTTTTTTTCAATAATTTTTATTTTCATTTTGCATTTATAAAAGACACAAAAACTTTCATATTTACAACATGACCATAAGAGAAAGTTATGCATTGTAGTCAATATAGAATCATGAAGGTCATATAACAAACCTATTTACACTATATACATAGATGTTTTCTCAAACAAGTTTAAACAATATAAAGACAACACATACATTAATGTTTGCAATACCATATTTTGTTGTGAGTTTGTGGGTATATTGTTAGGTTCAGGTCTATATTAGAATATCGAAAGATGTAAACACCGAATGTTTAAATGTCGAACTGTATTCAGCGAAAGCTAAAAATATTGAAGCAACAGAAAACCAAATTTTTTCCTAGGGAAAGAATTCGGTTGTCCATTTCTGTTGCTTCGGTATTTTCAGCACTGTGGTGGAAAGTTATGGGTTGGGTTCAGGTAAGTGTGTGATTGAGTGTGGATTAGGTTAGTTAGGGTTAGGGTGCGGGTTAGGTATGTGTGCAATTATGTGGACGTGAGGGTTAGGGTGGGTTAGGTGAGTTAGGGTTAGGGCGCGGGTTAGGTATGTGCGCGATTGTGTGGATGTGAGGGTTAGGGTGGGTTAGGTGAGTTAGGGTTAGGGCGCGGGTGAGGTGAGTGTGCGATAGTGACGGACCTTAGGGTTAGGGTTTGGGTTAAGGTAAGTGGATAGTTACTGGTGTGTGTATAGTTTAGTGTAGGGTTAGGTGTAAGATTTTATGTGTATGTGTGTGGATTGCTGTTTGTTTGGTGTGCTTGTGTTGTGTGTATGTGTTTTGGAACAGCAAATTTTTTTCCCTAGGAAAAAAATTCGCTGTTCTCTATGTTCGTTGTTTTCAGCTTTCGCTGAATACAGTTTGACATTTAAACAGTCGGTGTTTACATCTTTCGATATTGTAATATAGACCCGCTAGGTTCCCTTATAACACATTACTATAGTGTGCTTAATGTTTTATGCTAGTATGATATTAAAGGTTTGTTCCTAAGTTGCTCGAGTTTTGCTGTTTTTGTTTCTTTTATCCATTACTATTTTAGTGAGCTAATAGATGTTTAATAGCCACTTTCTTAAAACCCTCCCAAGATATGTTCATAGAGTCTATCCATTTGAGGGCTATATATAGTTTTATTAATGAGAATATGGTTATAAGTGAGTTTGCTTGTTTCACTGAGAAGTTAGATGGGAGAATATGTAATATGGTAAATTCCCATGTAAGTGTTGATGATTGATATCCCACTTTTTGTCATTGCAATTTCAGTGAATTCCAGAGTTTCTAGACGCATTTGCAGCTCCAAAATATATGCATTAAATATGCTATTTGATCCTTGCAGTGTGGACAGTATGGTGATTTTGTTGCATTGAATTTGTGTAGTAATGCAGGTGTGAAATATGCGTTATTTATCATAAGCTGTGTGTAGAACACTTTTTTAAGGGGTATGCTTTTCATTGTTAGGTTAATTGCATTTTGCATCTGGTGGTCATCCAAAGATGGTTGTATCCCCCTCCAATAGTTAGAGGAAAGGAGTTTGATCTGGAATTTGATTTCCCCTATCATTTTGTATGAGTTTGTTATAGTCTTCTTTGTCATGAGGATAGTCTCCCAGAACAGAGTGCATTTTTCCATATCACTGTTGGTTATGGTAAGGTTTTGAAGGTAACTGGAACACATCTCTTTGATTTGTCTAAGCATTATGAAGTAAGACTTAGGTAGATTCAGATTATTTCTCATTTCTTGGGTAGTACACTTAAGTAGTGGGTAGATATCTTGTATTATTTTTTTATTTTAATCGGGGAAAGGAATCTAAATCTAGAATCTTGTTATTTATTTTTAAATTAGGATTTTTATGGAGGGTTTGTAATGTTATCAGAGCTTGCCCCAGGTTTAAGAAATTAAATAGCTTTTTTCTTATGTTTATGGAATGTTTTAGAGGGTCTATACTTTTGCTTTTTTGTTCAAAAAGGGAAGTACTTTGGGATTGATCCCTAGTGATCTGATGTATCTGTAATATATTATCACCCATGGCAGTGACCAAGTTTTTGCTGACAGGTTATACTCTGCTATTCTCAGTATTCTGTTAGCGTGAATAATAGAGTAATAAGTTGTTATAGTCTTCTTTGTCATGAGGATAGTCTCCCAGAGCAGAGTTAATTGGGAGGGTGGCCTAATGGTTAAGGTGTTTGCCTTACAAACACAAGATTCAGGGTTTGAATCTCACAAATGATAAATGGCTAGGCTTAAAATGGCTCGCAATGGCAGTTAGCTTAGTACTAATCTATGAACCTATGAACAATCTGGTAGGTTCAGACCCCCTTTGTTCTTGGGGAGTGTTAGTTCCTGGTAAGAGATTCTGGTCTTTTTAGGATCCCATATAAATTTTGCTAGGGAGGTATTTTGTTTAAAGAATTTATTATGTATAGGTATTTGTGATGACATAAATATATACATTAGCCTAGGAGTCTAGAAATTTTCTGATCTACAGGTTTTTCACACTTCAAGTCTAAAGCAATATTACCTTATATTCAGATGTAGTTTTCCCATATATAATTAGTTCTGGCACACTAGCTGGCAAAATAAATGAACAATACTGACAGAGACCTCACAGCAATATAGTATGTCTCTTTACACTTTCACAAACAGAAATAAACAAAAATACCTTATCACTTCACACAGGTAGAAATAATTCCAGATGGTATGTTTGCTAAAAGGTTTCAGCTGTCTTCCCTTACAGGAATACCATATTATTTTTTCTTCTTCGTTTTTCTATATGTAATTCCTCCAAGAATCCTACTAGGACCCTCTTCAGACCAAAGACTATTAATCTGCTCCTAATTAGAGCTCTGAGATTTAAATATCCCTATAGGCATCTGTCCCTTGCTTAGTCCTAGCTCCTTGCCTTTTCCTGGATTAGTATCCTTAAATATAACACCCATTACTACACTGCCTGATCCCACTTAACTGGAACAATTAAAACAACCAGCCACCACTCTGCTACTATTGTAGGGTTTGATGAAAGTTAAAACTATGAGTCACAGATTGAGTTCCTTAATCCAGCAGTACAGTACATTTAAATATATATCATGCAAACCAGGCGTACATGTATTCCAGTTACTAAATGTATTCATGTTTTTCTGGTTTTGAATTTCTGTCCTCACACTGATTGGTAGGAGTGAAATATATCTATTGAACAGGGTTTGAGTTAGTTTACATAGGTTTTCTTGATTCTAGTGTTTTTATGGTGGTTTTCTAATTTACATCTGAGATTTTTTTTTAATTTTTTGCAATTGCATCATTTTGAATGTTTTTTAGTATTTTAATAGTGTAATGATGTTAGAATTTGCTACTATTATAGTTTATTTAGATATTTTGGTACTTACGTATTATCGCAACCACAGTTTGTCTGCATGAACTGCATTCTCGGCAATGTTCCATTCTCAATTAAATATTGTGGTGCCGAGAATGCCATGAATGAATGCATGGTTATAATATGGAGCAGGGCAAGTAATTGGTCACTTATAGTGTGTACAGTTTACTTTTTTGTGAAATTAAAATGAAAACCTATGTATCTAAAGTTATTAATAAAGATGGATGCCTGAAAGTGCATGTGTGTGTGTGTGTGTATGTGTGTGTGTGTGTGTATGTGTGTGTATGTATGTGTGTGTGTGTTTGTGTGTGTGTGTGTGTGTGTGTGTGTGTGTGTGTGTGTGTGTGTGTGTGTGTGTGTGTGTGTGTATGTGGAAGTCAGAAGAGTACAATGAGAAGTCAACATTTAGAAAACATATACAGTAAAACACATTGACTAAACTATATGTTAAAAGGGTCATAAAAGAATAAATCCTTTTACTGTAAAATAAAAAATAAAATATATATATTTTTAGTAAAAATGAAGCAATATAGTATAGTGAAGTGTACTAAAGTGTGGCTACATAACAGCCAATCAATAAAGTGGTTACGATATTACTTTTAAAAAAAAGCAGGTCTTCTGCTTATGCTCTCAACATGGTTACGATAATATCTTGTAAAACAAACAAACAAACAAAAAAAACACCAGACTTGTTGAAAACATAAGCAGAAGAGTTGAATAACAGCATTTGTTTTAATGCTTGCCAGCAGGTTAATTCATCTAGATGTTGAAATCATTAGCAGCAGGTTATTTCAATTAGAATGGAACATTGCTGTGAAGAGAATACAGTCCATGCAGACAGACGGTGGTTGCGATAATACGTAAGTACCGATATTTTTATAAGGTCCATTTTATATGCAGTTCCTATTTTATTTTACTCTTTATTTATTTTATTTTTATTTCTTTGACATTTGTTAACCAGGAAAGTCCGACTTGGAACAAGCCATTTTTCAGCAGAGGCCCAGGGAGAAATGCTCCAGATGCATATTTTGTAATGTGGGAGGAAACCGGAGCACCTGGAGGAAACCCACACGAACACAGGGAACACATGCAGACACCACACAGAAGGCACCCTAGCCAAGAATCGAACCAGAGAACTTCTTGCTGTGAAGCGAGAACACTACCCCTGCACCACTGTGCCTTTCATATTTTGTTTTATTTTAATTCAACACATTTTTATTGCCACAAGGCTGTTTAGTTGGTAGGTATTCCACTTAAGCACCATGTTCAATAATAGCCTCGCATCAGGCTTTGTGCCCACTGAATGGCGCACAGCAACAGTTATCCCACTCCACAAAGGGGGAGCCACCACTGATCCCGGGACCTATCAACCTATTAGCACTGACGAGCCTGGTCTGCAAGGCCATGGAAAGTATCATCATGGAACTCATAAACAAAGACATTGGTAACCTCCAAACTCTGTATCCCACCCAGTTCAGGTTTGTGAAAGGCAGATCACGCCTCCTGAACCTGATTGACTTCTTTGAGGCAGTCACCAAAGCTGCGGATGAGGGTAAGGTGGTTCACACAGCCTATCTTGACCTCGCCAAGGCTTTCGACACCATCCCCCATTCTGGAATTATAGCTAAACTCACTAAACTAGGTATAAAGCCCTACGTCAAAAGATGGGTTGCCAACTGGCTCACTGACAGAACCCACAATGTAAAAGTTGCAGACTCCAAATCTGACCTCAAAGCAGTGACAAGTGGAGTACCAGAGGATTCTGTCCTGGGACCTCTCTTATAGGTTCATAGGTTCATACTAGGCTATCTGCCTAGGGCATTTATAAGCCTAGCCAGAGTGTGTTTGGCTTTCGCCACCCATTTTAAATGAATTTTGCTATGCCCTTTTTCGAGGTTAGTATACTGTGCCTCTGTCTAACAGTGACACAGAAGTGATACCCGGGGTAAACCTACTATCTCCCATCCACTCATCAAGATTCCTCTTGAAGAGAGTCAATGAGGGACTCTGCCTAACCTGGACTGGGATTTTATTCCAGAGTGAAGGGAGCCTCTGGGTTATGAGTCTGTCCCTCCAGCATGTCCTATTTATTTCAGTGCTGAGGTTCAAGTCTCTCGAGCACGTAGCTCGATGGGATTTGGATTTTCTGAGGTGCAGCATGTCCATTAATTCTGGGTTGGACATGGCTTTATACATCAGGCACAGATTGCCTCTGAGCAGGCAGTATGCCACTGAGTAGAGCTGGAGTTTCTTTAACCGGGCAGCATATGGCATCTGTTTGAGCCCTTTGATCCTCTTGATGAGGTACTTTTGGGGTCTTTCCAGTTGCTGCAGGTGTCTGGTAAGGTACATCCCAAAAGGGGCATTTTACTTAATTATGGGCCTGATGAGGGATGAGTAAAGAGGCACGATGACCTCCCCTGATCTAGATGTGAATCCCTTCATGATTAACTGGGCTATATAAAATGTTTTTCTAACCACTTTGGCCACGTGTTTGTCAAATGAGAGATTGCTATCAACTTGGGTCCCCAGGTCCCTAATTACTTCTTCCATACTTAATGGATTACCACCTATGTGGTAATTTGTGGGGACTTTGTTTTTGCCAAAGGGGATGACTATACACTTTTTGGCGTTTAGCTTGAGGCCATGGCTCTGGCACCAGTTGTCTGTTTCTATGAGGCCCTTTTGTAGGATGCTTGTGTCAGCTGGAGAGTCGATTATGGCGCCCAGTTTGCAGTCATCTGCGAACTTGGTCAGCCACAGTCCTTCCGTGTTAGCCTGTACCTCCAAGAAATATATACCGAGCAAGAGAGTTCCCAGGACTGAGCCTTGTGGGACGCCACTTGTAACTGGTTTGGAGTCTGACATGGCTCCAGCAATTCTAACCATGTGGGTTCTGTCCTTGAGCCAGTTTGCAACCCATCTAGTGACATAGGGGTTTATATTTAAGCTGGTGAGCTTATCTATAATGCCCGAGTGGGTATTGTATCGAAGGCTTTTGCAAGGTCCAGGTAGGCTGTGTGGACCACCTTCCCCTCGTCAATGGCCTTGGTGACTGTTTCAAAGAAATTGACCAGGTTTAAGAGGCAGGATCTGCCCTTAACAAAGCTGAACTGGGTAGGATCCAGTTTCTGTAGGTCCCCAATATCTTTATTTATGAGGTCCATGATGATCCTTTCCATAGCTTTGCAGACCAAGCTAGTCAAGCTTATGGGGCGATAGTTTCCAGGATCCGTTGAGGCACCACCTTTGTGGAGAGGGATCACTGTTGCTGTACTTCACTCTTTGGGTACATATCCTGTAGTAAGGCTGAGATTGAACAGTAGTTTTATGTTGGGGTTTAGTTCTTCTTGGAGTTCATGTAGGACACAGCCCGGGACACTGTCTGGTCCCATTGATGCTGTGTTTTTTGCTTTGGAGAGGGCAGCTCTTACCTGAGCAACTGAGATATCAGGGGGGCAGCACTCTGCTGAGATAGATATTTGCCCTTTTGGTGGGGAAGGGGGGGAGAAGTTTGCACTGAACCTGTCAGCTAGGATGTTGGCAATGTCTGTGGGTTCGGTGTATTTTTTATCATTTTGGACTAATTCTGAGCATATCTGGGAATTCCCACCCAGGTTCCTAACATAACTAAAGAAAGCCTTGTGATTATCCTTAGTGTCCTGTGCAATTTTTCTCTCAAAGCTGGCCTTAGACGATTTTATGAGTGCCTGTAGTTTTTTGCTAATACTGATCAGAGATGCCTTCCCTTTTTGGGATTTTGCTCTATCATGTAGTAGCTTCCTCCTTCTATTGTATAGTTTGTTTATGGCTAGGGTCCACCAGACAGGACGCCTAACTTTGGAGGATTGGGTCTTGGTTTTATTTGGGATTGCATGATCCATGCATTCCTGAAGGTGTTCATAGAATGCATTTATAAAGGATTCTGCGGTCTGGGCCGTATTTTCCACAGGCCCGGGGGCTTTGAAGGATTCCACCTCGATTTTGAGGAGTGTGAAATTTGCTTCAGAGAAGTTTTTCACTGTGGTTTTCTGGGCAGGGGCTGGGGTCGGAATGTGAATATCTAGTGAGATTAGTTTATGGTCTGATCTTACCAGTGAGGGATACACTTCTGGTCTGGAGCATAGAGTCCCCATGTTGGTGATGATCAGGTCCAGTATGTTTTCCCCTCTTGTGGGAGTGGCAACAAGTTGTTCCATAGCATTTGAGTTTATAAATTCTAGGAACCTTTGGGCTAGGGTGTTGGAGCTAGAGTAATGCTCCCAGTCTATGTTAGGGTAGTTGAAGTTGCCCAATATAATGGTGTTTGGAGAGACCTTCATATTTTCCAGTGTTCTCAGGAAAGCCGAGTGGGGTTCCTGGGTTTGGGAGGGTGGTCTGTAGCAGGCTATAAACTGGAAGGCAGTTTTACCCACTGTTAGTTGCACATGGATAGTCTTTGATGCTTCGTGCTGTGCCACCAACCTGGAGGTGTGGGTATCTTTGATGAATATTGATACTCCCCCTCCTTTTGTGGTTCAGTCCAAGTTTTGGGGCCAAAAAACATGGTATGAGGTATAACCTGGTAGTGCTGGGGTGCTCTCGGGAGCCTTGAACCAGGTTTCTGTTACTGCACAGATATCGATGTTTTCCATGCTAAGGAGAGTTTCGAGTGCGTGCATCTTGAGGTTTAGACTTCTGGCATTGAGTAGAATTACTCTCAGTTTCTTATCCCTTGTGATACCTATGGAGGTGGGTTTGTCTTTTGAGCCTTGCCTAAAAAAAGGCACTATGGGGGTGGCAAGAGCCTTTGCCAATATCCGAAAGCCCAGGGGTGACAGGTGCAAGCCATCCCTAGTGAAGCATTGTGGCTTGTTGAGCATGTCATTCCAGGCAGACAGGCATTGGATCCCCTTTCAATGATGCCAATACTTAAGCCAATTGTTGAAATTGATCATCTTGTCTTCATATTGTGGCATCATTCTTGGTGAGGGTAAGATGCTACTCAAGGTCAGGGTCATACCGGCCTGGGCTACATGCTCAGAGAGCTCCTCTATGTCTCTTTTCATGTCTCAGTTCATTCACACCAGCATGGATAATGACTGAGTCATATTTGTACTTGCCTTGGAGTGACCTGAGTGCTTGTGGCGGATCCTAGCACCCGACAGGCAGCTCACCATGACCTTCTCCTTGTTCAGCCTGGTGAGCGGGACGTCAGTGTGCCTGACAATAGAGTCACCTATTACAAGTGTATCAGGTGTGTTGTTTAGCCTTAAGGACTGTGACTGTTCGGCACACTGGCTTTGTGAGCTATGTGTTGCATGTGTTTTGTTTTGGGGTGGCGGTTGCTTGGGTGTCTGCTTTGGAGGTCTCTGCTGCTTAGGCAGATTTTTATTTAGAGCCTCCGAGTATGTTTTTGTGCGTTTATGTGTTTGGTTTGCTGTCGTGGTAGGTCTATGTGAGACTGGAATTGTAGTGAGTGTGGTTTCCTTCTCCTCCTGACTGGTTATGCCAGTACTGAGTTGAGAGAGCTTAGCCTCCAGTTTGGCTATATGGTTGCATCTCTCACATGTGTTGGAATTTGTTGGGATTTGTTTGGTGTCTACTTCTCTGAAGTACAGGCTGACACAGAAGGCCTCTGGCTAATGAAGTTCGCAGATGACTACAAACTAGGAGCCATAGTCAAGTCCCCAAATGATGTGGACATTCTACAGAAGGGCCTCACTGAGACAGATGCCTGGTGTCAGAGCCATGGCCTCAAGCTCAATGCCAAAAAGTGCAGTGTTATCCCCTTTGGTAAAAACTCTGTACCCATAAACTACCACATAGGCAGCAATCTACTTAACACTGAATGCGTGATAAGAGACCTTGGGTCCCAGGTGGACAGTAGTCTCTCCTTTGATAGTCACATCGCCACAATAGTCAGGAAGTCCTTGTACATGGCACACCTCATCATAAAAGGGTTCTCATCCAGGAAAAAAGAGGTCATTGTTCCCCTCTAATCGTCATTCATTAGACCCATTATAGAGTACAACGCCCCTTTTGGAATGTACCGCACAAGATATCTGCAGCAGCTGGAAAGGCCACAGAAGTATCTCACAAAGAGGATTACTGGCCTCAAACAAATGCCCTACACTGACCACCTCAAAAAACTCCAGCTTTACTCCATAGCATATCGCCTACTCCGAGGTGATCCTGCCTAACATATAAAGCTATGTCAAACCCAGAGCTGTTGGACATGCTACACCTAAAGAAATCCAAATCCCTCTGAGTTACATGCTCTAGGGACCTAAACCTTGTCACCACAATAAACAAGACATGCTGGAGGGATAGATTCCTGTCTCGGAGACTTCCCATACTCTGGAACAGGCTACCCATCTATGTCAAGCAAAGTTCTTCATTAGCACTCTTCAAGAAAAATCTTGATGAGTGGATGGGAAATAGGAAATGCACCCTGGGGATCACTTCTGTGTCTCTGCTGAACAGTGGCACAGGAAAATAATTTTCTTGGGTGGCGTAAGCTATGGAACCTTGCTGGCTAGGCTTACGTAGGCCCTTGGGCCGATAGCCTAGTACCTACCTATGAACCTATGAGGATTGTGTGTATGTTTATTGAGTGTATAGTGTGTGAAGTAATTTTTTTTTTTAAATGAATGGATGATGTGGTCCATCGTTCATAGGCTTATAGGTGTGCACCAGGCTAAAGAACAGTAGGGACTTTTTAAACCTAGTCATGCATCCCAAATGTCTGACAAGTTCTGGTACCCTTGATAAATGTAAGCAAGAGCTTGGAAAATGAAACATTTACAAGTAGGGGCCTGGAACATGAACCATTAGAGACACAGGTGCCAAACCTCCACTTGTCCAAGTAACACTTGAATTTGGTTAGGTATGAACTCTGTTTCACATGAATGGAAAGCCTGTTGAAGAGAAGGGATAGTCTCCGGGATACATACCTATAGCATCTCTCCAGCAGGTCTTGTTTATATCACAGCAAGATTTAAGTATAGAATGGGTAATTCCGATTCAGCAGATATGCTGGAAGTCCATCAAGATGGGGTCCAACAATGCCTTGTGTGCCAGGCATAGATCTTCCCTCGACAGTTTGTAGGGGACAGAATACAGGGACTGGGCTTTGAAGTGGTCTGCATAGGACATGTTACTTATGCCCTGTATTCTTTTGTGATGAACCTCTGTGGATGTGCAATGTGCCTGGTTAGGTACATATCAAAGGGGATATTATACTCAATGACAGGTCTGATGAATGCTGTTTTAAAATACAGTATATTTTTGGCATATTCTTTATTTTTAGTAGTCTATTTTTTTTACGTGTATGTTTGTACCTCTGCTTTTGTGGGTAGTATGTAAACTTTTAATTTACTTGTAACAAAAAACATATATCTGGCACATTTCAGGGATTTTTAAAGGTGATGATGATGATGTGACAAGAATGTTTTTATTTCATGTACATGACTGATTTATGGTGCATAAAGGATATGAATAGACAGTTGATAATATACCTTGAGTGTAGACAAACCAAAAAAAAAAAGAAGAAAAAGTATCTACACTGTGCACCAGACTCATTTTTCTCAACCTTAATGATGTGTTTACCATTACGAAAAATGTCTCTCTCTCTCTCTCTCTGTATAAATAAGTATAAATAAATATATATATATATATATATATATATATATATATATATATATATATATATATCTGCTCTCTCACGAGTGTGAAAGGGAAATGCACAAAAATGCATGCTTTCTTACAATTGTAGATGGTTCTGTTTAAACAGATAAAAAGTGGAATCTAAATTGGTTGTAGAGTGTGTGTGTGTGTGTGTGTGTGTGTGTGTGTGTGTGTGTGTGTGTGTATGCACACACACACACACACACAAACATAAACACATGCACACACACAAAATCACACAAATAGACTCATGCAGAGATTGGTGATTTTAATCCAATAGATAATATGTATTTACACAGGCCAAAAAAAGTCTTCATTACACATACGTTCACACCCCTGCCCACACACACACACGCACACATACACACACACACACACACACACACACACACACACACACACACACACACACACACTCACACATATAAATATAGGGTCTATATATATATATTTGAACGGAAGTTCATATAATAAATCGGAAATTGAGATGCGTGCTGTGGGATCGCAGTACAGTGAAGATTGGAGTATTTGCTCTTTCCTCACTGTAGTGTGATCTCAAAGTTGGAATATATATTTAGCGAAGGTTTGGGGGGGCACAGCCCCCCACAATATCATTTTCAATTTCTGGGATTTTCGCTCATTAGATTGATCGATTATATGAACTTTTGTTCATATAATATAGAACCTAAATTTATACACACACATACAGTACAACATCTATTTTCTCTACAGTTTTCAGTCCTTTTTGTCAATATCATAGGAAAAACAGAGCTGAAAATGTATTTTTTCTTACAAAATTTCAAGATACCGGTACTAGATTAAAAATAAAATGGAAATATCAGTGATGGCATCACACAGTGCCATACTCTACAGAACAATATCAAAACGTTATTACAAGATCTCATATAATTCAAAAGCTACCACACAGTATGAACAGGGTCTAAAAATAGGTCACAAAAGTCAGCAGAGAGGGGCCAGATTTTAGGAAAAAATGGCCAGCACAGAAAGGTTTAAAAAAAAAATAAAATCACAGCAGATAATGGCAAACTTTACTTACAGAGAAGTATCACTATAGTAATCTAAATTGTTTTTATTTAACCTGCTCCTTCTCTCTCTCTGATGGTATACTATTTATCCCAGTCTATTTAAAAAATTTCTTTTGTTATTGAATATACTGCCTTGAGTGAAATATCATTCCATGCATCTTCATAACTTTCACTGAACAAAATTATTCTTTATCCCCACTCAGCTATTCTTCCTCTCTTTTCAAACTGTGCCCATTACATGCATCTCCTTTTCTGCATCCTGTTTATTCACACATTCTCGAAAAAGATAATCTCTGTCAGCTTCTCTTGTTACACACCCATACCCTAAATGTTGCAAGTGACATGTCCTCTGGATGCTTGCTGCCATGTTTCTCAGTATAATAGTGTGCAACTGCAGACACCCTCAAAACCCATACTATACCAGGTCTATATAGATCACCTTCTCCATCTACTGATGATCGCCTGCATTAATCAGTGATGTAGGAGGAAAAGAGGGACACCTACTCTGTGTTTATGCCATGACCTAGGGATAAGATACTTCAGTCATAAAAAATTCCAAAAATGTATTATGCATTAGATACCATTAACTCCTGATGACATCAAATGAAGGCAGCATGTCTTGCCCCTCTACCACCTGCCTCAAGTCAGATAATCATGAGATACCTTTATTCACCCATTCATGGCTATGGAAGGGGATATCTCAAACCTTTTTAATAAATGTCAGTCCCATACTGAGACAGTAGAGCCCCATATTCCCCCTACATTGAGTTGTTTATAATAATTAATAGCTGACTATTTCTTGAGGTGCTTCGGAAGAGAAGCCCTATAACAGCCTAATCCCTCAAGGTGTAAGCTTGAGCATACACACCACAGTTCAGTCCCTGCCTTTTGTTGTCACTGGGCATGGTGAAGACTGACATTGGAACCCTTTTCCTTTTCCAATGCCTAATAAACTGTCACAGCAATGTAAAGATCTTAACAAGCTATGAATCTGCTGACAATATGGGGATGTGCCTGAACAGGTGTGGGGCAGCAAAGATTTTTATAACCACAATCCTACCCATTAGAGACTACCTTACCTTACTCCATTGATGAGCACAACAGGAAAGTGTGCACCAATCAACAAATAAGAAAAGTATGTCCATATCAGCTTGATATTCGTATGAGGCTTAGGGTGCACTTATATCCCCAAATGTTTAGGAGAAGAACTACTACAACTGTGGGAGAACCAAAGGCTTCCATTTTTCAAACACAGGCAGTTGTCACGTATAGGAAATATTTTTCTTTTAGAATTATTTCTCTGATTCCTAAATCCTGCTTAGATGAACCAATTTCTATAATTATAAGGATATTCGATAAAGTCTCTGAACAGTCAGAGATGAAAGTGTTTGTCAAAACTGTTAAAACCTGGATTTTAATTATTGGCTGTGGTTTTTAAAGTATAATAAATCGTTACTATTGTTTTATTTTATTTCTGCCTGGTATCTTAGATTCTGTACTGCTCGTTTTGGATTTTCTTCCTATATATATTAGACTTAAAACCAAATTCAGTGTGTTTAATCATAGTATCAAGAAAATTAATTTCATACTTATCAAACTTGTAGGTGAATCTTAAAAAATTAGAAATATTATTTAAATAATGGATGAATTCCGGGATTTATTCCTCTGTCCCATTCCAAAGAATAAATGTATCATCCAGGAATCTAACCTATAATTTAATCCAATTCCTAAATTCACTTTTAAGAGCATATTTGGCTTCCCAGTCTAAAAGAACTA
Organism: Protopterus annectens; assembly: GCF_019279795.1. Classification (NCBI taxonomy): domain Eukaryota; kingdom Metazoa; phylum Chordata; order Ceratodontiformes; family Protopteridae; genus Protopterus; species Protopterus annectens. The sequence continues at coordinate 1,271,984,889 of NC_056744.1, forward strand.
TGTTAGCAGATATCAAGGTGCACTATGCTCCCATAGCTGCTCCTTTATTTTGTTTAAAAAAACTCTCCCTCGAAGAATATAAAGTTGTAATCAAGCACAATCACCATTGAGTCATACATTAGAATAATTTTACTTTTACTAAAATTCATGTAGATGTTGACAGTACTGAGAAAATGCTCCAAACCTTCATCTCTTGGGATTGAAGTAAAGAAGTCAACAACATCTATAGTTAAAAATATGTCATTTTTGTTCCATAAATCATTTTAAGCCAACCCAGAAAGTCCCATGAAACAATAATCAAATGAGGGGCATTATTATAAATAGATTTTAACCATTTAGCAATACATATGCCTATGGGATAAGTTTTTGAACCCTGCAGCTACAGTGGGCCTAAAGGAAGGTTGTTGGATGTTTTTATGGACTATGGGGATGCCGAAGATTGAGGGAACTGTTGGAGTCATCACTTTTAAATAATTGCATATATCCACAGAAATCATTCCTTCCAGTAAATATTCTTCTAAAAAGGAATTAGTCCTTTGATAACTAATATTAATTTCATTGACTGAAACACTAGAATATGTACTTTCATTATTCAAAATATCAAAGATGTCTTTACTATACTGAATAGAATCATATATAACAATCACGCCACCTTTATTGGGCTTCATTATACAAATGGTGTTATCATTTTTAAACTATTAATATAAATCCCTTTCTTTTTTGTTCAAAATTGTTAAAGGAAGTCTTCTCCTTCTTACATGTTGCCTGTAAGTTTTACAGTTCATCAAAAATAGCTTTTTCCAAAATGTTTAAAGTAGGATGGGGGGGTTAAAAGCACTTTTCTTCTTAATCTCTCTTTCGATACTTTATGGATTATTATTGTCATTGTATAGTACATGCTAAGTTTAATTTCCTAATAAACAATTTAGTGTCAAGTAAACTATCTACTAAATTAAAGTTATTGGTAGGCACAAATTTCAACCCTTTTTGACAAAGGATGAAATGATCTTTGGCAATATTTATATCAGAATTTTTTTTTTTTTTTTACATTTGTTAAACAGGAAAGTCTAACTTGGAATGAGCCAATTTTCAGTGGAGGCCCAGGGAGAAATGCTCCAGATACATGTCTTTGTAACATGGGGGGAAACCGGAGCACCCGGAGGAAACCCATTCAGAGAGGACATGTAGACTCCACACAGAAGGCACCCCAGATGAGAATGGAACCGGAGAACCTATTGCTGTGAGGCAAAAATGCTACCACTGCATCACTGCACCGTCCAGTTATAGATGTTGAATCCATTGAGACTGTATACAATTTTTTATTGCTCCCTAATAATAGTGCCTGTTCAGTCTCACCCTGTGCCCATAGGTAGGTGGGTACATCCTCTGCCCTGAGTCATTGTAGTTCTTGTTCTTTATTTTTTTTCTTGCAATTCATTTGAAACCTTGGAAAAAAATCTTTCTCATTACTGCTATTATATCTAATTCTTGTTCCACCACTGTTTGTACCATTGTCCCCCCATTTAATTTTTGTTTTGGTCTTCTTTTATTGAGTAGGCTTTTGAATCTGTATATTGCTTCATATCCCTTTCCATTTTCTTGTGTTTCTTCCTTACAATCCCATCACATTTGCCCTCTACTTTCTTTATTTGTTTTAAATGATAATTCTCCCAGTTCTCAAAAATTAAATCATTCAATATGTCAGCATTGTGTTTCTCCACATCTTTCAGCAAAAGTCACCATTTATCATCATTACGTTTTATAATCTTTGTAATATATTCTAACCATTCTGATTAAACATTTCAACAAACTCATCATACATCTCACTAGTATAATACAGCCCAAAGGGAAATTTAAAAACACAAAGTCCCTGTGGACTATTTTGCACTCTAATTTTGACAAATAACTGTTCTCAAGTTGAAGGGATTTTATTTTTAAAAGTTTCCTTTCAAATGGTTGAATCAATTCCTTTAAGGATCCACCAACATTCTGACCAGGACTACCAAAATTCACACTGCTACTCTGATTTCATGTTAGAAAGTCAAAGTCAAAAGTTTTCATTTAGAGAGAATCAAACTGGCCAGTTCTATTTATATTAAACAGTTTGAGTTTGCTTTTGCAAAGGTCCTTTGTTAGTATTAAAAGTTTCAGCATGTTTTTTAATGGCTGTATTATCATTTTTGTTCTTACAAGAAGATAGAACTGCATTCGTGGAAACTTCCTAAGTTTTTTGGGGGGAACAGTACCTTTAGAAGGAACCCAACCATGCTGGCTTTTGTCCAAACAACCAATGAATCCATCCAAGGATCCATTCAAGAAACCGTCTCTCTCTTCGATAATACTGTCCTACCAGTGGTTCCAGCTACTGAATCCAAGAAGGAAGGATCAGATTCTCCATTTTGAGCTAACTCACTAACTTGTTTCCGCTTCCACCCACTGAGTTCCATTAGTTCTCCTCTATCCGGGTGGGTGAATAATTCTATAAATCTTGTTAGCTCCCCTTTGATGATTGCTAACTCAGAATTTACCCTATTCAATTCCTCTCAGTGCACAGGATAAAATAAAGATGGAATTTCATCCAAAGAATCCACTGTCCAACCAAAACCAAAATTAGCTAAGTAAATGCACTGGAATGAAACGCTGCAACTACTACCAATAAAATGAAAAAAAAACACTTCAAGCCAGAACCACGGATTCATTAAAATATCTTTAATAATAAATAAATAGACACACATATTGAGTGCTTTTATTCTTATCAACCAAGGACTTCATCAGAATCTGTATCTAATTGTCTCAAAGCCTGGTTTATGACATGTATGACATCACATACATCTGGTCATCTGACTCCTGGTTCCCATGGAATCCCTCATTGTTAGAAACTACCAGGATTTAGCACCTATGTGTCAATAATACACACAGAGAGAGCCTTACTAAGATCTGCTGCAGCTCCTGGAAGTTACAGGAGCTAATAAACCATACTTCATACAGACATTGTGTCTCCGGCTTCATTAAAACTGTGCAATAACATCTTAATGGCCTAGGCCCAGTAATTTAACTTCTTACTATTTTTAAAGTTTGGTGGATTGAGACTAACCTCTTCTCTTCCAGTATCCTCTGTTACAATATATACATTTTAACAGTTACAATAATGCATGTATGTTTCTTTTTCTTTCCAGCAGGGCACAGTGTTGATGCATTTTTACCACAAGCAAATTTACAAATACATTTTCAACACAAGCATCTGTACAAATCAGTTTGATATTCAAATAACATATAATTCTTTACTAAATTCCAGCTAGCTGTGCTGGCATATGTTACACATCCATTGCCTTACTTCACCTGGCATAGCTGGCAATACCTCACATCATCACAGTCCCCATAGGGAGGAAGACATCCTTGAGATCCAAGGTAAGCACCAGAGTATGATGATGAATAGAAGGGGTAAGGGACTTACAATGTCAGCATTTTTAATTTTGGGACCTTGAGGTAGGTGTTTAGCACTGAAAAACCCAAGATAAGCTTCGAAGAGATCTTTTCTAGACAATAGGAAGAGTCTTATGTAGAACCTCCCATCAAGGCCTGCATTGGCACTGATTCTATTATCCTTAGTTGCAGGAGTTCTTGCAGAATTGGAAAGACCTGATGAACTTGGTCTGTCAGAATGGAAAGGAAACGAGATTTGTTTGTTTTTCTTATAAATTACAATTTGTAAGCTTTAGAGATTATCTGTAGCACCCGGTTGTCTCTTATAATGCATTCCCTATTTCTTACAAACTGGGTTATCTTTCTTGCTATTATGCGGGGAGATTTTGGTGTGATAGACAAAGCTGTGCCATTAAGGAGCAGAACGCAGCTTCATATAATCATAGTTGCTCCTTTTGGGATACCGGAACATGAGGGGCTCCTGGCTTCACCTTCTGATTTAACTGCTATTTCTTTTTGATATGATTCTTGTTTTCTTTTACCTGTTTACTCTTAAATTGCATGCAGTAGTAGTACTCAGACTTTTATTGCTAAGTTCTCTCATATTATGGAAAACTGAATGATAAAGCACTTTTGCAGACTTCATAGTCTTTCATTTTTCTTCCATTCTTTTGAATATTTCAGCAGTAGGCATACCAAAGTGCAGGGCCTTATCAGGTAGGGCACTGAAGTGCTGCACCTTGACATTCTCTGCCAGGTGTCAAGAATCATCCATGCATACCTCTTATTCACAGATTCCCTAAACTGCCACACTGGATCCATAGAATCAAGCCATTCCTTTTTAGACTGAAAAGTCACCCAGATGAAGTAGAGTAGTTTTGCACTTAGTGGCACATCAGCCACGTCCCAATTTTCTCCCTCTTTAGGTCAAGGAGAACAATTTGAAACTTTGTCAGATCTGTCAGATTGTTAATGGCTGTGAAGGGCAGAGTAACAACTGTGCACACTTCTTTCAGCCAAGCATTCAAGGACTCTTGAAAAGAGTGTTGGAAGTAGCAGTCAGTTTATATCCTTTCTCAGAATCCTTAGACACCACTCCTGGAACTGTCACAGGACTTTTGTAAAGAAAGCTACATGACTCTTTGACGTTATACAGCCTATCACACTTGAGTGCAGAGGTCTGGGACACAGGCTTTTTGCAGGCACCAAGGAGGCATCTTCTAAAACACGTAGGACTAGAAGAATGGCTACTGTTTTAGAGGTATCCAAATTAAACAAAGCAAAGTATTGTTATTTCTGAGCATCTGATCCATCATTGACTTCCTGATATGAAGTAGTTTTGCATTCTGCAAAGAGTATCTTTATATGATATTTCCTCTGTGAAAGAGCTAAAGTTTATGGTGTTATCAGTGTCCATGTTATACCATAAGAGAGAAAATACCTAGCATTCATAATCAAGTTCCACCCTGTCCTCTATGAGGACTAAGAATTTATCAGTTTGGAGAGTTGTGTCATTCACTTATAAGAAGAGACTGTAGACACTCCTGGATGATCTGAACCTGGCTGCAGGTTCTGCAAGACATGAAGGAAACCTTGAGCCAAGGAGATCCATTCATGGGGAAAAGCTTGAATGAGAGATACTAATGTCCTATCGGTTACCTAATGCCTAGCCAACAGCAGTGAACCCAGTGGAATGGATGGCCCATTCTTGGATTTTTGGCCTCTCTTGGCAAAGGCAGCTGCTCTGGACATCTGGGCTTTGAAACAGGAGTCACAGACATCCAAATCTGAGGTAGGAAAGGAAGCCTAAACTGATGTGGGGGAGGACAACAAAATAATGTCTTGTAATTATCTGTGTTATCTTATTTCTTTGAGTCAAACAAAAAATGTTCTTTTTAATAAGCATCATGGAGTCTTTTGCACACATCTGATCTACAATCAACTCAGACAGACAAGATCTCGGTTCTCCTCCCACACAATAAATTGACATTGTTGATAACTAAAACTAAATAGCTGGTGTAGGAGCAGAACCCTCACCATTTCTGTCTTTCCATCATCACAGATGACTGTTATACTTGAGCCAGTGATACTATCACACTCACAACACTGAGACTTTACTTTTATCTTCTACTGTAGCTGTTCAGACCACATTATTTATAACTCATTCAGGAAGTAACAGTGTTTTTCTTCTGTTGGACTGATCTCTTGTAGTCTATCTTCTAGACGTGTCACCTGAACATTAATTCAAGTATCAATAAATTAATACATTATCCTACTGGCTGTTTTCTTCCTGTATTCTATCGTTTTGTGCAGCTATTCTGGTTCTTGTTTCATCCAAGAATGACTTGAGCTCCTGCTTCCTGTTTGACGTCTTTTGTGTGTTTTGTTGTGATTCCATCTTTTGGCTTTCCAGATACCTTTTCTGACAGTAATTCTTTGACACCAGCATGGACAACAGGTTTAGGACTTTTGTGATACTTTTCTCTAGATTTCTTTCTGATTCTGATGGTGACTACATTATTCTTTCTTCTCCTTTTCTTGGACTGTTTATAAATTATTCTTGCAGAAAACTAATATTTATAATACCGTAACTTCACAAGAAGAGATACAACAAATTCAGACAGATGCTGATATGTTTTGAATTTCCCAGTTACACCCCCCCCCGTACTGCATATCATTTCTCAGTATAATCATATGGTACCCCAAAGACAAGGTTTGTGATAAAAAAGAAAGGGAAATTCAAGAAAAAATACTTTAGTGATACCCTTGTCCTGAGGCACTTTGTTTCTTTTGACCACCTTGAAAACTTTTCTGTCTAACGATGCTGGAATTGTTTCATGCATAGAGCTGCACACCACTGACACACTGAGTTGTTACTATGGAGTGATTATTACTCAGAAAGTTTGATGAGAGTAATCACACCACTCTTGCAAGCATCCTAGTCTCCTGTTCTTCAAAAGAATGTTCACAGGGTAGTACAGTACAGTACTATTGCAGTATCCATAGGGCAAGACATGCTGAGCATACACACATAAACTAGACAGCTATTGTTCTATCTTCTCCAAAACATTGAAGATATGAGACAGTAGTAATACTGACTATTAGTTTTCAGTGGATCAAGGAGATGAAGTAGTCCACTGTGGCTGCAGAGATCGTGAATATAGATTAAAGCTGATACACAAGACACTGCCATGATAATAATGATTCAGTCCTAGCAGCCATCCAGGGAAACTGTAAGTAAATGCATGAGTAGTGAGTGTCAAAATATGTTCAGTAGGCAAAGAGTTCCCTTAAAATGCCATCACATTTTTTTTTATTTCCTATTGATAGGAATAGCTACTTAGCTCATAAGAGGAAAATACTGGTAACTTTACAGTAATGTATTAAAAAGCCTGCAGTCTGCAAAGGTATAACCATGCACTACACACTACGACTGATTACTTCTTACGTAAGAGAAATATGTTTTAAATAGCAATCTTCAAGGACGTTAGTCAACAACCAAGCTAGATGCAGTTAAAATTACAACAGGTCCTTCGACGAGTAGCTGACACTTACCCAAGATTTAAAGAGATATCTAGAAGCCTAGAACCATAAGGGAGAAAACATTGTAAATATGTATGTTCTTCTTTTGGCCATAAATTATAGTAGAAAAAATATGGATTTCATTGATAACAAATCACAAAAAGCACTTAATGTGATTCAAAATTCAAAGTGAGAATGGGCATAATTAAAATGTTTTTGATGAAGTTGGATGCTTTCGTACAGACTTACCTGATAGGCAACTTGCATTAGTTATTGGCTATGCTTACCAACATTTTAAAAACTGTGAGGTCTGAAATAGGAGCTACGAAGACTGATGGCAGATATTTTGCTTGAGAAGCATTAATACACCAGAGCAACAAATACTATATGCACACTGTGATCACATTTTCAAGCCAGAAGTTGTGTCCAGTGAAATGTTTGGTTGACCTAGACTCTCAAATCAAGTGTAAGAGTGCATTGTCAATCTTTTACATAACTTAGTGATGCTTTTTATCAGTCTCAGGCTGTTGTATAAAGGGAACTATGTACTGCAGATCATATAATATCTTAATAAAGTCCAGCTTTCGTGATATGAGGGCTTTTCCTTTTCCAGGTAACTATTAATGGCGAGTAATGTCAACTTCTGTGAATAATATTATTTGCATGTAAATCTGAAATTCTAATTAATATGCAATTTTACTTTTCTTTTTATAGAGAGTTTGGTCGTTGGCAAGTGACTAACTTGGTAACAGAGCGGAGAGATAAACTCAATCTTCCTTTACCTCTGTCACCTGAGTTTTTGCGAAATCTCAGACTTCTTGGCCGTAGACCCACTTTGCAACAGATCACAGAGAACTTGATAAAAAAATATGGCACCCACTTCTTTGTCTCGGCCACACTTGGAGGTAAGGCCATTCAGTTTATATAACGTTCTATTACTTCTGAAAAGCTGACACTTAATATTCATGTAACTGCTTAACTTTTATTACTATCACTTTGACAGACACATTTGCTTCCCCAAAGGTTAGCTGGCCATATTTTATGTACCTTATGTTTTGAAAGGGCATCAGTATCATCTAATATTACTTTCCATAAATAACTTTTGACAGAGAAAAAACATGTAAACCACTCTAGTCCCTATAAACCATTGACATGATGTGATGAGAGATAATAGTTTGCAGTTTATATTCTTTGTCCTCATACTCTTATGCCAGCAAATAATAAACTGAGAATATACTTCTGTAGCAAAACAAGAAACTGACTGTCATATCAACAATGGAATGGGGTTTTTCTTGAAACAACACAGTTCATGGGTTTGTTAATTTCCCAGTTGTCGTGTGACCATGCAGTTAGCATACATAAGTAAGGGGATGTGGTGCCCCCCTGAGAACTGCATACATAAGTAAGGGGTGGTGCCCCCTGAGAAAACACTTATCTAGTACTTTTTGTTTTATTGGTTTTTGCAGTGATATGCTTGTGATTACATCTTTATGCTGAGGTTAGCCATGCTTTCCTCTCAACTTATTTGCTCGAGAATTCTGGACAAAGCCAAAAATAAAAGGGAACAAAAGGCTCAAAATCCGGGACATTTTTTTTTAATTACTCTAATTCACTTGAAAAGTTAAAAGAATAAAAACATGCATTTTCTGAAGAATAAGAAGTATAAAACTCTCGTAATTGACATTATTGACTGACTGACTATAATCCTCAGCAATTGTCCAGAAAATCAAAAATGTTTTGAAGAACAGGGAAAGTGTCTTGCATACTGAGAGAAACAAAGTCATACAATTGTGGAATTTGTAAGCAGAAGTGAGAACAGTGTGGAAGAAAGATACTTAGACAATTCCAAAAGTTATAGGAGCAATGGAGCTATTAAATAAGCATTTACAGTCCTACTTAAATATACTGTCAGTATATGTAATCCCACATGAACCGCATATGAACTGCAGAAGGAGGCACTTCTGGGTACATTGCACGTAGCAAGCAGAGCACTGTTGGCAAACATCGAAGACCAAAGTAATACAAATCTCATCAACATAAGTCACACCCCGACCTAGGAATGGTGTCCGCTCCCATCAATGTGTTAGAAACTCAAGATATATGGAGAAACTTTAAATGACAGGACAAAAATGTGAGACAGAGTCATGGATGTTATGTAAAATCAAGGATACAAACCTTTAAATCACCACCAGAAGGAATAAACCAGAATCCACAAAGTATGCTTTAGTGCTTTCATTATTTAATAAAAACTTCTTCATAATCTTTATAATTTAAGATTCTTCTTCTTATTTAATAATTTTTATTAAATAACGAAAGCGCTAAAGCATACTTTGTGGATTCTGGTTTATTCCTTCTGGTGGTGATTTAAAGGTTTGTGCGCTTTTAAAATCAAGGATAGTTGAGAATTATAGGTCTGCTACGATTTTTGTAAATGTTGCCAAGCTGAATCTCAATTCTTTAGGTTTTTTGAATTTTGTAATTTATACCTTTGTTTCTGTGGCACCATATGTAAATAATGTATACAGTTTGTTGTGTTTTCTTATGTTTTCTTTCTATCTTATTCTGTATATCTTTTATACTAAAACTTATGTGTCACACTATCTGTAAAGCTTGCAGTGAACTATCAAATACTGTATCTACTCAACAATTTTTGAACATGATATGTATGTGTATAAATTTTGAACTTCACTACTGGATTTTGTTTTTGAAACGTGAATTAAGGAAAATGAATAAAAACATAATGAAAAAAAGGATAGCTGAGAGTGTTTCATTCTGTTTGTATTGCAATTGTTATAGATTTCACTTGCAATTTTATTATGGATGAATTTGTTGCTTTGAGATTCATTTCTCTACTATACATCCAAATGGGAATACTACGATTCATTTCTATAATATACATTCAAATGAGAATATTACGATTCATGTCTATAATATACATCCAAATGAGAATACTATGATTCATGTCTATAATATACATCTAAATGAGAATACTACGATTCATGTCTATAATATACATCCAAATGAGAATACTACGATTCACGTCTATAATATACATCCAAATGAGAATACTACGATTCATGTCTATAATATACATACAAATGAGAATACTACGATTCATGTCTATAATATACATCCAAATGAGAATACTACGATTCATGTCTATAATATACATCCAAATGAGAATACTACGATTCATGTCTATAATATACATACAAATGGGAATACTATCTGCCACAAATGTGAGTGCACTGTCACTCCAGCAGTTTGTCTGAATGACAGAATATTTTGTGTATGTTATACAAGTCAAGTATCTGTTTTAAATCAGTTAAATATGCAATGACTATCGGATGTATATATTTGCAGGATTTATGTTTTAGAATACTAAGAAATGTGGTTGCTAATAAAAGGAAGGTGGAACCTTCTCTACAAGATCAAGTATTATCAGCAAGTTAGCCTGAAACAATTTTTGAAGTATAACAGTTTGGAAAATAGCAATAATCAGGAAGTGTGATACATAGTATGGTAGAAAAGGTAAAGATAAGAAACTAGTTTCTTTTACTCATTAAAACAAGAAGGACTTTGTAAAACTGCATGCATGAAATGATAACCCTTTACTTTTTTATTGCCTGTTATGCTGTGCAGCTTTTTTCCCATGGGTTTTAGATTGCAGTTTATTTAATCAATGATATTTGGAGAAACTTTAAATGACAGGACAAAAATGTGAGACAGAGTCATGGATGTTATGTAAAATCAAGGATACAAACCTTTAAATCACCACCAGAAGGAATAAACCAGAATCCACAAAGTATGCTTTAGTGCTTTCATTATTTAATAAAAACTTCTTCATAATCTTTATAATTTAAGATTCTTCTTCTTATTTAATAATTTTTATTAAATAACGAAAGCGCTAAAGCATACTTTGTGGATTCTGGTTTATTCCTTCTGGTGGTGATTTAAAGGTTTGTGTGCTTTTAAAATCAAGGATAGTTGAGAATTATAGGTCTGCTACGATTTTTGTAAATGTTGCCAAACTGAATCTCAATTCTTTAGGTTTTTTTGAATTTTGTAATTTATACCTTTGTTTCTGTGGCACCATATGTAAATAATGTATACAGTTTGTTGTGTTTTCTTATGTTTTCTTTCTATCTTATTCTGAATATCTTTTATACTAAAACTTATGTGTCACACTATCTGTAAAGCTTGCAGTGAACTATCAAATACTGTATCTACTCAACAATTTTTGAACATGATATGTATGTGTATAAATTTTGAACTTCACTACTGGATTTTGTTTTTGAAACGTGAATTAAGGAAAATGAATAAAAACATAATGAAAAAAAGGATAGCTGAGAGTGTTTCATTCTGTTTGTATTGCAATTGTTATAGATTTCACTTGCAATTTTATTATGGATGAATTTGTTGCTTTGAGATTCATTTCTCTACTATACATCCAAATGGGAATACTACGATTCATTTCTATAATATACATTCAAATGAGAATATTACGATTCATGTCTATAATATACATCCAAATGAGAATACTACGATTCATGTCTATAATATACATCTAAATGAGAATACTACGATTCACGTCTATAATATACATCCAAATGAGAATACTACGATTCATGTCTATAATATACATACAAATGAGAATATTACGATTCATGTCTATAATATACATCCAAATGAGAATACTACGATTCATGTCTATAATATACATCCAAATGAGAATACTACGATTCATGTCTATAATATACATACAAATGGGAATACTATTTGAAATGTCATCTGCCACAAATGTGAGTGCACTGTCACTCCAGCAGTTTGTCTGAATGACAGAATATTTTGTGTATGTTATACAAGTCAAGTATCTGTTTTAAATCAGTTAAATATGCAATGACTATCGGATGTATATATTTGCAGGATTTATGTTTTAGAATACTAAGAAATGTGGTTGCTAATAAAAGGAAGGTGGAACCTTCTCTACAAGATCAAGTATTATCAGCAAGTTAGCCTGAAACAATTTTTGAAGTATAACAGTTTGGAAAATAGCAATAATCAGGAAGTGTGATACATAGTATGGTAGAAAAGGTAAAGATAAGAAACTAGTTTCTTTTACTCATTAAAACAAGAAGGACTTTGTAAAACTGCATGCATGAAATGATAACCCTTTACTTTTTTATTGCCTGTTATGCTGTGCAGCTTTTTTCCCATGGGTTTTAGATTGCAGTTTATTTAACTGCAATTACTTGGATTGCATGAGTCAGCAGTACACTTTCAGTGTTTTTTTTTTCAGTTTTCCTCACTGTAGTCTGACTGTTGAGTTAGTAAATATAATTTCGGAGTTGCAGATGGCCAAGCTCCCCCCAACAAGAGGGGTGATGGGAGATGTTACCCCTGCAAAAATTGTGTATTTTTATGGCTTTAAGTTATGCTGTTGGTTTTCAAAATTCAGAAAAAAAAAACACAACTTGTTGGAAAACTAGATAAAACAAGCAAAAATCAAAGAGCAACATTTAAAACTCCACTGATAATTGTCACAACACCTCTCATCACTTCACAAGGGCGGTGCCTCCACCGACCCTGGAAATTACCATCCCATTAGCTTGACAAGCCTTATCTGCAAAGCCATAGGTTCATAGGTTCATAGGTTAGTACTAAGTTAACTGCCCTTGCGAGCCATTTTAAGCCTAGCCAATTATCCCTTGTGAGATTCAAACCCCGTACCTTGTGTTTGTAAGGCAAACGCCTTAACCATTAGGCCACCCTCCCAACCCTTGGAGAGGATCATAATGGAACTCATAAATAAAGACATAGGGAACTTGCAGACTTTGGATCCAACCCAGTTTGGCTTTGTCAAAGGCAGATCATGCCTTTTAAACTTGGTTGACTTTTTCGAGACAGTCACCAAGGCCATTGATGAGGGAAAGGCAGTCCATACAGCCTACCTTGACCTGGCAAAGGCCTTCGACACAATACCCCACTCAGGTATCATCGAAAAACTCATCAGCTTGAATGTAAACCCATACATCACAAGATGGGTTGCAAACTGGCTAAGTGACAGAACCCACAGGGTCAGAGTTGCTGGAGCCATGTCAGACTCAAAGCCTGTCACAAGTGGTGTCCCACAGGGATCAGTCCTGGGTCCACTCTTGTTCAGCATCTACTTTTCTGAAGTACAAGCAAACACAGGAGGGTTATGGCTGACAAAGTTTGCAGATGACTGCAAACTAGGTGCCATAGTCGAAAACACATCTGACACAGATATCCTTCAGAAGGGCCTCACAGAAATGGATAACTGGTGCCAGAGCCATGGCCTAAAGTTAAATGCCAAGAAATGCATAGTCATACCCTTCAGGAAAAACAAGGTTACCCCTAGCTACCATATAGGTGGCAATCCACTGAGCACAGAAGAAGTCATCAGGGATCTGGGGACCCAGGTTGACAGTAGCCTTTCGTTTGACACTCATGTTGCTAAAGTAGTTAGGAAAACCTTCTACATTGCCCACCTGATCATGAAGGGATTCACATCTAGATCAAGGGAGGTCATCGTCCCCTGTACTCATCACTCATTAGACCTATGATTGAGTACAATGCCCCATTCGGAATGTATCTGACCCAACACCTGCAGCAGCTGGAAAGGCCCCAAAAGTTCCTCACCAAAAGGATAAAGGGTCTCAAAATATGTCTTATGCTGCCCGACTGAAAGAACTCCAGCTCTATTCAGTCTCATACCGCTTGCTCAGAGGTGACCTGTGCCTGACATATAAGGCCATGTCAAACCCTGATTTGATGAATATGCTTCACCTCAAAAATCTAGATCCCTCAGAACCACAAGGGTGGGAGACTTAAACCTTGACACGGTTATTAATAGAACGTGCTGGAGGGACAGATTCATCACCCAGAGACTCCCTATGCTGTGGAACAAAATCCCGGTACATGTGAGGCAGAGCACCTCGCTGGCCTTGTTCAAGAGGAATCTTGACCAATGGATGGGGGATCGCAGATATACCCCAGGGATTACTTCAGTGTCACTGCTTGACAGAGGCACAGCAAAATAATAGGCATAGTTTTATTCAAACTAAAGGGGTGGCGAAAGCCACATAACTATGGGCTAGGCTTATAAATGCCCTTGGGCAGATAGCCTAGTATGAACCTATGAACCTATGAACCTATGAACCTATCACATGAAAGAGTGTATCCCTCATAAAGTAAAAGCCTGAACTGAAGGCAATGCATTTATGTGCCAGTGAGGATGGGACAGTGAAGGAAACAAATGGAAAAGCTACATTTCTTAATTGGGATATGCAGTAAAAGTGCATTACTAGATGGAAAATCCATCCCTGACCAACAAACAATAATCACATGAGAATGGCTATCCTCACAATGTCTTTTGTGGCAATATAGATTATAAAATTATACCATCAAGCTATACAGTTTCTCAATGTTTTGATTTTTTTTACCTCAAATGGATTTTTTTTACTAGAGAATGATTTTTCTTCACATAGTATACTTGTGTCTCCACAGTACAACACTGATTTCCCTTCCCGGTTGTCTAAGGTTTCATCTCTCCATTGACTTGAAATGTCATTGTTTCTTTGGGTATGTCTGAATGTTCTGTCATTAGACTTGTTTCACTGATTTCCTTTTGTTTTACTTGTTTGTAGGGGCCAAAACAGATGTTTGTATTGTTTCAGCAGGAAATATAGCATATATGCTTACTTTTGTAAAAACTGTCAATCTTTTTGCAGCAGCTAGACTTTCATTCACTATTTCACTTTTCTGTTATTCATACCCATGCAATTCAATTATGTGTGACTGACTGCCACCATGAGGTAAAAGACATATCACATGCCACAGAAAATGTCTAAAAGATATAATGCAAGTTTCCAGTGGAATCCAGTATGGTGTGCACAGAAATTGACAGATCAGGTGCAGACAAGAATCACATAAAAATTCCCCTAAATCAAGCCTGCATTGTATGAGATGTATGATTCTCAGACACTCTTAAAGGCCTCTTTACTGGATGCTTTTTTGAGTAAGAAATACAAAAGTACTTTTGATAAATGTTTGCATTTTATTTTTCTCTTGGGGAGGGACAAATTAAGGATTCCACTCCCCCAATGGAAAACACTGCAGCTACAGTACTACCTTCTCTTTCCTGTCAAGTCAAACAGTGATACATTTCCAGGCAAGGAAGACTTTCCAATTAACATGACATCAGTAATGGCTTTGAAGTCAGCTTAATGAGAAAACAAGGTGTTGTGTGATAAAATGGTACATTTATTTTTTCTAGGTCACTTTTGCCCCCATGCCTGCTTCCATCCATCCATCCCCAGTCAGACTTGGCCAATTCTTTCTGCTAGATGATGCTTGATTAGCTGAAAGCTCATCACCAGGATGCTCTTTGAAATACCATCCTTTCTGAAATAGAGTGTGGCAATTCCTATTCTGGTTACGAGAGATAAAAAAAAACAGTGAAAGAGAAATAAATACATGTTCATTGTAGAGTTATATAGAAATATATACAGAAATGTAGATAATGAAAAGGATTACTGGAAATATATAAGTGAATAGAAAACATAGATGAAAGCTATGACTATCAGACTGGTGAGAGTCAGAGATATAAAGTAAAACAGAAAGGAACATCCGTAGAAAGACTTGGAAATACTCAGAGAATGCAATAGAAACAAGATGTGAATAACAGCAGGCACTAAGGATTTATCTTACTGCAGAGGCAGAAACTGCAATTTACATCATATTGTGGTTAAAAAGGACAACCAATCATACCACTGTGGAGAGACTTCCCCCATGACGTATGTCTGCATTTTAAAAGGATCTGTAATGTTTGTATTATTTCATGCATTCCAGCAGTGCCATGAGTCATTCCTGCTGTAGTCTGGAACCCAGAGAGCAGTTCTGTGTGTCATTCCTGCTGTAGTCAAAAAGCCAGGGAGCAGTGGCATGTGTCATTCCTGATGTAGTCTAGAACCCAGGGAGCATGGTGCCCAGCATTACTGTTGCCGTCTAGAACCCAGGGAGCAGCCACACGTGTTGTTCCTGTTGTAGTCTAGAACACAACAAGCAGTGGTGTGTGTCATCTCTGCTGCAGTCTAGAACCCAGGGAGTGGTACCATGAGTCATTCCTGCTGTAGTCTAAAACCTAGGGAGCAGTGGCATCTGTTATTCCTGCTGGAGTCAAAAACTCAGGGAGCAGTGCCCTGTGCCATTCCTGTAGTCTAAAATGGGTCTATATTAGAACATCAAGGTTTCAAAACTTTGAATCTTCTAATATTGAACCCTATTCAGTGAAAGCTGAAAACATCGAACATATAGAACAGCAATTTTTTTCCTTGGGAAAAAAATTTGCTGTTCCAAAACACATACAAACAACACAAGCACTCCAAACAAAGAGCAATCCACACACATACACCTAAAATCTTACACCTAACCCCACACTAAACTATACACACACCACTAACTATCCACTTACCTTAACCCAAACTCTAACCCTAAGGTCCGTCACTATCGCACACTCAGCTCACCCGCACCCTAACCCTAACTCACCTACCCGCCTTAACCCTCACATCCACACAATCGTACACTTATGTGACCTATGCCCTAACCCTAACTCACCTAACCCTCACGTCCACACAATCATACACATACCTAACCAGCACCCTAACTCACCTAACCCGCCCTAACCCTCATGTCCACACAATCGCACACATACCTAACCCGCACCCTAACCCTAACTAACCAAACCCACACTCAATCACACACTTACCTTAACCTGACCTGTAACTTTCCACCACAGTGCTGAAAATACCGAAGCAACAGAAACAGACAACCAAATTCTTTCCCTAGGAAAAAATTTGGTTTTCTGTTGCTTCGATATTTTCAGCTTTCGCTGAATAGGGTTCGATATTAGAACATTCAAAGTTTTGAAACTTCAACGTTCTAATATAGACCCGTCTAAAACCCAAGTCTAGCACTTCACCCTTATTCACATTGTCAGTCTTCCTTTGTTAGCCAAGTAATGCATGTTTTGTTGAGCACAGCAATATATCAAACCAGATCTTTAGCTGAAGATGAACAGGGCTCATGATTAATGAATGCCTGCAGATTTAAAGCATTCTGTTTTCTTGTACCATTGATTCTGTGATTATGACAATAATCTAGAGAAGTTAGACAGACAATTTTAATTGCCATGACTGCATTGATGATAGTGGACAACTCTAGGTTAAAATATCTGCTCAGTGAGTAAATGCCAAGCTCTCTGTTCTTTGAACGAAATACACAATGATTCATCATACTATGTAAGATGAAGAGTTTAACTTCAACTAATGCTTAGTTGAGCATCTCCAAGGTGAACAATACTTTATATCCAAGCTACTCCCTTTTTGCATTTTGAGTGAGTGAGACATAAATTTACAGTAGTGAAGCTGGTAACAAGGCTTGAACAGCATTCTACTCCAGTTTCAGCAGCATCTCTAATAACAACCCCTGATTATGTGTTCTGGTGTATTTAAGTGAAGTGTAGGACTTCAAGCATGAAATTCTTTCTGTCACAAGTAGCTGAGTTCAGTATATCAGGAAGTACACTGTTCCTGAAACTAGATAGTCATATTGCTGTGTGACAGTGCTGCATTTTAAAGCTGCATGTTTTTTCTGTAAATATTATGCTATTTCCTTTATTTGTGAATGTACAGTTAATGAAGATTAAAGAATGTAATTGCCTCACAGACCTGGACCTCTCTGATTATATACCTCCAATAATTCCCAGCCTGTTCTTACTGAAACCATAAACATGAGCTCACTTCAACTGCCACGGTGCAGCTGTACAGAGACAAAAAAGTGATACGGTACAATAAAACAAATTGCATTTGACTTGGCATTTTGAACTGGAATCAAACTTTCTCACATTAAGAAATAGTTATATGAAAATCAGAGTGTGAGCCTTTCCAAACTGGGAAAAGATTCCATGAGAAACTTAAACATTGCTCCTCGCTGCATAATGCTACAAAGAAAATAAAAACTGTGTATATTTGTGTGCAGATATCTGTATCTCTCTCTCTCTCTCTCTCTCTCTCTCTCTCTCTCTATCTCTCTCTGTATGTGTAGATAGATAGACAGATGTTTACCAAAAACAGGGAAACCCAAAGTCAAAGTGAAGAACATCATAAAAAAAAAAAGTTGAAGAAAAATCATGTCACGCAGCACATGCTCTGATACATAATCTTGAAGGATGCAAATAAAAAACTGGAAGTTTGCCTACTTGCATATTTGCCCCTTCTCTAGTATTGTGTGATCTTGGAGTTGGTACACACACACACACACACACACACACACATATGTATGTATATTTATTTATTTATTTATTTTATTTTACATTTGTTGACCGGGATAGTCTGACTGGATGCATGTCCATTTTCAGCAGAGGCCCGGGGAGAAAAGCTCCAAGGGTAAGCAGATACAGCATTACATAATACCAGCATTACATATTACAGACTATTTACAGAGATTACATAAGTAAGCAAGTTAAACAAGTTCCACGGGTTACAGTTAATCCTGAGCACACGTCAGGATTAAATTAAATTACACAGTAAACTGGTTAACAGATTTTTACACATTCTAGAGAGAGTTAGCCAGGCTTGATACATTAACATAGCCAGATAAGTGACAAATGTTGTTTGAGTATAGTTTTAAATTGACCTGAGGTGGAAAGTAAGGTAATATCAGCTGGAAGAGAGTTCCAGGATCTAATTACAGAGTTTGCAAAGAGAGAATCACCGGCTGTGTTATTAATTTTGCTAGTCTGAATTAGTAGTTTGTTAGAGGATCGAAGCAGTCTAGGATTGTTATATATATGTGTGTGTGTGTGTGTGTGTGTGTGTGTGTGTGTGTGTGTGTGTGTGTGTGTGTGTGTGTGTGTGTGTGTGCATATTTTATATATATATATATATATATATATATATATATATTTTTTTTTTTTTTTTTTTTTTTTTTTTTAACTTCGGGAAACTAAACATTCAGTCTTATGCTGGTTCAGTGTTGTCTTGCTCCTTTAATTTTCGATTTGAAGTTTCGCTAATGTAACATACACTCATATACACACACACACACACACACACACACACACACACACACACACACACACACACACACATATGTGTGTGTACCAACTCCAAGATCACACAATACTAGAGAAGGGGCAAATATGCAAGTAGGCAAACTTCAGTATTGCAGCTAACTTGTACAACTGCTGATCACATTGAGCAGGCAGGAAAGTTGTCAGTGTTTGTCACAGTCAACCAACTCATGCAGAAATATAGATAGGTGTGTGTGAGTGTGTGTGTGTGTGTGTGTGTGTGTGTGTGTGTGTGTGTGTGTGTGTGTGTGTGTGTGTGTGTGTGTGTGTGTGCACTGTAAAACATTAAATCAGCTGACACACGTCTTAATTATAAAAACTGTTTCAGATGTTTTAAAAAAAATCAAAAAGTAAAGTAATCTCTATAGTGTAACCAAAACAGCATACAGTACCTATAATAAAACCTATAATAAACAAAGTAGCAATAAAGTCTCTGGCTTAAGTCAGTTTCCAGGTAACAAGTCATCAGGTCTTTCCTCTTTCAGACAATCTTTATAGAAACGTTTTTTTTTTATCTGGCATGAAATATCTGGTCTTCTCATTCTCTCTTAACAACTCTGGTCTCCACATGCTTCTGATGAGGTGCTATGCAACCATTGCTTTTTAAACACCTCTTATGCTGACACCTTTTCTTAATCACCAGTGATACCATAAGTTCCAATGAAATGTATCCATCACACATAAACAGTAAAGCGAGTATAAATGCAATTCATGAGAAAAGCTCCCTATACACTTATAGAACTGCCATGCTGTGTTACATTTATCCCCATCCACCTTGAAGTCATCAGTTTACGGAGCTTACCATGGTCTTTCCACCATGGGTAGATTATTTGCATTATGGCGATTGTCACAAAGCTGATTTTGAATCTTAAACTTGAAGGGCTGTAATAACAAAGTCCATTTACAATGTTTAACATTGCCTTAATTCTGCTGATGAAGCCACTGTAAGTCTGTGTGGTCACTAACAAGAGTGAGCTCTCTACAACCCTGGTACCCACTTTATAGCAATTCCATCACATTCTGAGCATGAATATCTGGTCTCCATTCTCATTAATTTTCTACTCAAGCAGCAAATTGGATGCTTATCTCAACCCAGCCACTGGAACAATATTGCACAGGGAACAACCAATGAGAAATCTGAATTTACTACCTCTGCAAAAAGTTGGTGTGTGTGTGTGTGTGTGTGTGTGTGTGTGTGTGTGTGTGTGTGTGTGTGTGTGTGTGTGTGTGTGTGTGTGTTGTGAGTGTTTGTGGAAAGGGGAAGAGTGGTGTGAAATGTTAAAAGTCACAAATGCTGAGTTCTCCTTTGTTGTTGAGGAATATGCCTTTTCCTTGGAGATTGTGTGATCTCTGAGTTGGAATAAGTAATTAGCAGGGGGTACGCTGGGTGTGTGTGTGGGGGGACTGCCACCCCCTGTAAAAACACGTTTTTCACTTTCCATGATCTGAAGTTAATTCTCAGAAATGTGCAGAATTGCATTATTTTGTTGTCAACATTAATCTGCTGACATTTGCGGCATTGGTATTTTATCTGTTTAATGTTAGATACTACACTCAAATACAAGATATATAAAGTGTGTGTGTGTGTGTGTGTGTGTGTGTGTGTGTGTGTGTGTGTGTGTGTGTGTGTGTGTGTGTGTATGCGTATATATATATATATATATATATATATATATATATATATATACATATATCTTTATGTATGTTTTGATTGTTATGACCTTGAGTTCCTTTTAAAGAGGTATCTATCACATGCATAAGCAGTACAGGGAATATAAACAAAACTCATGAGAATAGCCCTTCATACTCTTTAGTGGTGAGAACCAAAGCAGCAAAAGGTAAATGTATAAGGAAGAAGACATGAACTACACATAATCACATGTTTATTAAAAAGAGAAACAGCAGTAACAAAACTAGCTAAATGGAGACAGTTTATGGCTGATGAGAAGATTGAACTGTGAGATGTAGGGGGCGATACGGAGGAACACAATAAAATTCTACAAAATGGACAGTTTATATTGTGATAGGTCAGGAGCTCAGGGAGACATTGAAACTATCTTTGAGAAACAAGATATTAACAAAAGTGTAGCTAAAGATGTATATGTTGATATGTGAAACAAGAAATCTGTAAATGTGCCACATTTATTTATTTATTTATTATGTTTACTGGGAAAGTCCATTTGAGTTCAGTGGCCATTTTCAGTAGTGGCCTGGGAAGAAAAGCTCCAAGAAATTGTGCATTTTACAGTATAACAAAGTTGAAACACATTCAAAAGAAATATATACAAAAATACTGAAATTCAACAGGAAATATAAGCTGTAGTAAGTTCTAAGAGTGACATTGGTGTATATTACAGAAAGGTCAGCAAACAATATATGAGGATTGTGGAGTCCTGAAATATGTTACTAATGTATGCATGTATAAGCTTTCTTTAAAATGGCTTTTTATTAATTTTAAATCAAAGATTGTACAACATTATTTAAAGATAAATACAACAAAAGCATAACTATTTACAGATGTCCACAACAAAATCAAACATAGAAAACTAAATCTTAAAATTTAACAAGTAAATCACTTAATGTTGACCAAAATCTAAACTGGTGAGTAATATTCAAAGTTCTCATTTTGGCAGTTGACAATTCTTTTTCATAGACAGTTTTTGCTAAATTAATGAATTCAGTGAAAGAGTAGTTTTATATTTCCATTTCTTTGTGACTATTTTTCTTGCTATAGCTAAAATGGAACAAAGAGAGGCACCTGCACCCTAGGAATGGAATCTGGAACTGGAGCATTAAGTGAGATCAAGGAGTGTTTGGGCAAAATTTCTAAATTCAATCCAAAAAGGAGTTACTATTTTACAATCCAGAATCATATGAAACCAATCTGTGTTAAAAACGTCATTACATCTCCAACTATTAATTTTCCCTTAGTTACATTAAGCCACTTTATGTAGAGTTATAACAGCTCTGTGAAGAAATTTCCATTTGTATATTTTCCAATAAAGGGAATAAGTAGATTTCCCCCAAATTTAGGAATTAAGCATTTATCTTCATCAGAAAAAGGTCTTCTCATTAATCTTAGTTGAATAATTCCAAAATAATAAATCTGTGGAACCAAACTCTGCTTTTAATTTATAAATGATTGCTAAATATAATGTATTCTTATTTCAGTTACTATTGATTCTGAAAAAAACTTGTGTTTGGAATATGTTTAGTTTGAAAATCTATGGAGATTTTCATTTTATCGCTAACATATTTTTACAGGATTTTATACTCAGCCAGTTGTTTTCTAAACAATGTCTTGCAAGAAGATAATCTGTATTTTGTGATTTATTTCTGATTAAGAATTGATGCCAAAAGATTAGATTTGCATATGTAAGGCCTTATAACAATTATTTGATATAAGGAACAATAAAAACAATAAATCTTTAACTGTATAATTAGAATTCATGAATCTTTTAAAATGTATAAGGATGTAATCAGTGAAGGGAGAGGAATAGTATATTTTTCTTTTCATTTAAACATAAGTCTTTCAAGATCCAGTAAAATTTGTTAATTGTAAATTCTGAGAAAGATTCTACAACATAGGAGTTATTATTTATTAATCTTTCATGAATGGATTTCCAAGCAGATTGATAAGAGGAATTTAACTATAGAGATATTAAATTGAGAATTATGAATTTAGCATATAATTCAACATTTGGAAAACTTAATCTAACTTGTTGATAACTTTTAACATTTCAATCAAAGGATATTCTTTGTTTATTGGGGAACCAGAGAAAATTAAGAAGAATGGAATTTAATTGCTTAAAGATTTTTTGGGAGAGATAATAATTAGTGATTGTAAATAGAAAACTACTCTGGTAGGATTATTATTTTTATTAAAGTACGTCTATTTTCCACTGTAAAAAAAACTTTGTTCCAATTAATAATTATTTCCTAGCAATGGGGGTAGCATGGGAACCAAAATTCAGATGACCAAATGTATCTGATGGCATTCTGTAATCTAGGACAAAAATTATGTTTAATACAAAATGAGACTGAAGTGTCATTGCAGTCTGTTTTTGGAACATGACATAGAAGGACCTCTCACCTGCTTCATCTTGCCTTGCTCTAGTATATGAACAAGGGAATAGAAATTCTTTAGTTCTGTCAGGAAAATATAGTGAGATTAGTTAAGTACTGTTTTTCTTTATCTGTCCAAATCTATTTGTCTGTGTTATTTTAATATTTCCTGTGTTTTTAACTCTGGTATTTACTGTAAACAGATATTTAATATTTTCATATTCTTTTCTTATTTATTATTAAATATATTAAACTTTTCATCATGGCAGGTCTTTTACAGAATATTTTAATCTCAGAGAGTACTTATATATATATTTGATGACAACTCTGGCTGCTCCTGAAAGCCTTGCTGTTGGTCAAACTACCATTTGTATTAATATTAATTTCACTCACTATAATTAAGTACTCTTGCAAGAATGAGCCTTAGAGTAGCTGGCTTTAGGGTGTCTGCTGGTGGTGTAACTACCTTATAATCTAGGCAGAAGGGGGCATAGCTAGTAAATCTGTGCCAAACTTTCCCAGGTGTGTGTGTGTGTGTGTGTGTGTGTGTGTGTGTGTGTGTGTGTGTGTGTCAGCTGTTTGGAGCAGGAACACAAAGCATTGGTTTCACAGAGAGGGAGCTGGAGAACTTGGTTTGGTCACTAGCTGAGGTCTCAGCTCTATAGCTGTGCCAGTGATAAGTCTTAATGGGGACCTGGAGGGAGACACATAGAGAAATCCAGACCCTGGACTAATTTCTCTGTGTGCTCTTAGGGAGAATTGTGCTTGATGCAGAGAGCTGTATCTGGAAATACTGGGTGTATCCAATTTTTTTCCCAATTGAATGTCCCTCTCCAGTGCCAGTGGTGAGGAATCAAACTCCTTGATTACTGCCCCAGAGTGGGGATGTCACATTAGGTTTTAAAGACTCCCAGAGAATTACTTCTGAAACTTCTCTATTATTAATTTCAGTGTATTGATCTATGCCTTTTAGATACCATTCCTTAAAGCCTTTTATTTTTGCTGTATAAGCAGGGATTCTCTGATAGTAAATCAAATTACTTGGCTTTAATGTTAAAAGTAAATGCAATAGCACTGTGGTCAGATAAAGGACATCAAGTTATCAATACATCTTCAATTTTAGTAAATAAACTACAAGAAGTAAAAAATCTATCAATGTTTGTCTGGGTACCAAATCTATAAGAATAATGTATAAAGTTAAGAGAGTAAGTTGATTTAATATCATAGGTATCTATCAAATGTTGAGAATTAATAAAATGATCTAAGTGTTTAGCTACTGAGGATAGCTTAGGAATAGTTGTGTCTTTGCTAGAAAAAATACAGTTAAAATATTCTGCAATAATCAAATCATCTTTTGTATACCAGGTTATAATATCCAAATATTTCTTAGCAACTTTGGTTCTAATTCCAGGTATCTAGTAAGAATTAACAAAAGTATAAGGTGTTTTGTCAATTTCTACTACTGATAAACCCAACAAGCCATTTTTATCTAAATAGGTATCAAATATTTTAGACATAGGTAATGACTTTCCTCAAAAAAATAAGAGTGCCTTTGCTTTTTAATTTAAAATGACAGCTCACAAGAGTTGGACAATCTTTTAACATCAATCTACCTACATCTTTGGATCACAGATGAATTTCTTGTAAGAAAATTAAGGAAGCTTTATGCAATTTTAAATATTTGTTTAAGCTACTCCTCTTCACTGGCTTATTAAGTCCATTGATGTTTAATGGGAGACAATTATATGTCAGCATTCATAAGAACATGTAAATGTACTGATTTAGATTGATTTAGCTTAAAATAGAATAACCAAGTACTAATAATTGTTGTTATGGACAGATACGAAAAAAAAAACAAAAGCAAATTTTCAAACTTTTATACATTCAAACCTCCCATCATAGAACAAAAATTCCCTGATTTGATGATATAGTTATACAAATCACACACCAATCAACCCATCCCAATGTCACCAAATTAAACAGTTGCAATTGCTTTTAAATTGAAAACAATATTATTAAGTATAGCTATTAAGAGTACACTCAAGTCATGTCAAAAGGAGAAAGAATGTCTAGTATTAATTTGAGAAATATTAATATTTAAGATCATAGAAATATAAAGTTGGAAATGTTAATAATAGCAAATAATATTATGTATTTCTGAATATATTAAATATATCCCAGAAATAATGCATTTCAGATTTCTCTATTTGATCAAGATATTTTATATAGTCATTTCTTCTAATTAATCCTACTATAGAAAATACTATAAACAGCCTAGTATTTAAGCATTTATATGGAGGACATAAATAAAACTGACAACACCTATAACACATTAACCTATAGACATCATAAGACTAATACATTTTAAGATCATGTATCATGAAACTTTTAAATCTCATTTAATAACATGAGTGAAAACGTGAAAGTAATACTCAGAAGAATATGGCAGTATAGTTAAAAGGTGCTACTGATTATTACATATTTGTATATATTGTGTGTGAGACGGATACCTGGTGTCAAAATCATGGCCTCAAGCTAAATGCCCAAAAGTGCATAGTCATTGTACCCACAAACTACCACATAGGTGGTAGTCCCCTAAATACGGAAAACATAATAAGAGATCTGGGGACCCAAGTAGATAGTAATCTCTCCTTTGATAATCACATTGCCAAAGTGGTTAGAAAATCCTTCTATGTGGCCCACCTAATCACAAAAGGGTTCGCATTCACATCAAAAGAGGTCATTGTGCCCCTCTACTCATCACTCATTAGACCCATCATAGAGTACAACTCCCCATTTGGAATGTACCTTACAAGACACCTGCAACAGCTGGAAAGACCACAGAAGTACATCACCAAGAGGATCACTGGCCTCAAACAGATGCCCTATGCAGCTTGACTGAAGAAACTCCAGCTGTACTCAATTGCATACCGCCTACTCAGTGGTGATCTCTGCCTGACATACAAGGCCATGTCCAACCCAGAATTGATGGACATGCTCCACCTACAGAAAACCTTATCCCCTCAAGCCACATGTTCTAGGGATCTAAACCTCACCACAGCAATAAATAGGACATGCTGGAGGGATAGATTCCTGTCTCGGAGACTTCTCATGCTTTGGAACAAGATTCCAATCTACATTAGGCAGAGCTCCTCGCTAACACTCTTCAAGAGAAACCTTGACGAGTGGATGGGAAACAGAAAGTTTACCCTGGGGATCACTTCAGTGGTTCTGCTGGACAGAGGCACAGGGAACTAATCTAAGGGGGCAGTGAAAGCCAACACATTCTGGCTGGGCTTATAAATGCCTTCGGGCAGATTGACTAGTACCTACCTATGAACCTATGAACCTATTATATATGCATAATATATTTACATGGATGTACATACATAGAACTATATTTATGTATTTGTAAATTATGAGTAGGTGCTTGACATGTATATTCACAGTTAAGAGAGTGAATATGTTCTATGTATCTATGCATGACAGTAAATATACAAATTAATTAGTGTTTTTAAGTGAATGTTTGTATTATGAATGTATGTATGTTACTATCAATACCTCTTGTACTTGGAATATACATTTAACATCTGATTTCTGTACAGGAAACATACTTTTATGATTAGATTTTAAGTATCATGTACTTACAAATTTGTTTATAGTAATTTTCACTGCCATATTCTGAAATGTGCGGATCAAGTTTTTGTATTCGTCATACCAATGGGAGATGCTTTAAATGACTTAAAAGACAGTTTAGTATAAAATAATATTATATGTTTCACTAACAAATGCAGAACATTTCCAAGAATATCTGCTCATTAATATTATTTTCCAGTAATTAATGAAGTAACTCTGAGTAATTAAGGCAACAGATGTTCAGCAGAATGAGGTGTTTTAAGAATCTTCTCCTTTAAACTGTCCCATATAGCACAGAAGACAGCAGCTTATATCAAAGTATAAGTACAGTAATGTATATAAATGCTGTTATATGCAAATTAATATCTATAGAGAAGTCAAATAAATATATTTCTCTCAGAGCAAGTTTATAATCACTGCTAATAAGTTCCAGTGAAATGTCTGTAAATATCATTTTGTATAAAAAAACAGTTTTATAGCAACCAGTGTGCAGAGGTGGGAACCATATGTTAACCCATAAAAGATGCGCTAGCTTTCATTTGCATTTTAGCAAGGAAGTGTTCCTTGTGTTTAACCTTACAGTTTTGTTGCATTGCACAGCTCTTTTGGGCATCACATTAAGTATTAGATTCCACAATTGCAAAAAGAAAAGCACTGGCACAACTGCATACTAAAGTAATACCAAAAGATTATGTGGGTATTTAGTTTTTGTAGACAATTGGTTATACCTTGTGTAAATCCATCTGTAGATCCTTTACTTATGAATAGGCAAGTGTGGTTTGTGTAAATGTGTATTTCAATTTGAGTGTGTTAAATTTTCTATTTGAGTGCGGATGTCCTTATGTATATAGAAGTGCAACTTAGCATCATTTACTTAAGTATGGATGCTTAATCTATATCTTACCAACTTTCAGATGATTAATAACCACAATAAATAGAACATGCTGTAAGGATAGATTCCTGTCCCAGAGACTTCCCATACACTGGAACAACCCATCTATGTCAAGCAGAGTTCCTCATTAGCACTCTTCAAGAAAAATTTTGATGAGTGGATGGGAAATAGGAAATTCACCCCAGGGAGCACTTCTGTGGCTCTGCTCACAGGGGCACAGGAAAATAAATTTTGTGAGTGGCAAAAGCCAGGGAAACCTGTTGGCTAGGCTTACTTAGGCCCTTGGGCCGATAGCCTAGTACCTACCTATGAACCTATGAACAGACCTCCCAACCGTCCCAAATTACTCGTTTTTTACTGAGTTTTGGTGTCCCAATGAAGGGGTGCCACGATTCCCGATTGGCACCCCTTCATTTCCGAATTTTTTAAGCTATGTTTTAAATTCCACGCTGCCAGAGCTGATGTCATCACATGCAGGATGATGACAGCTCCATCAGTCTGTTGGAATTAAGCTCAGACGTGTGTGACTCATTTTGCGCGTGTCTGTTTGAATATGGAGTTGTCTGTTTGAATCAGCATTACGGTTGACACATATTTTTATATTTTCATAAGTGTTAAACAAAACTGCTGTATATTATAGTGCAACTTTAGACATGATGTGACCTTACCAATGGGTGTTTGAATAGCAACCCTGTTTTTTAAAACACTTTAGCATTGAATTTTAATTACTTAATTGTTTTTAATTAAACTGACTATTTAAGGGCTGTGCCCCTCAATCAATTTGTACAGTCTGAAGAAGCCCTCACAGGGTGAAAGCGCTCACTGATCTATTAATAAAGAACGTTCCCCCTTTTTTACGTTTTGTGGAGCTATTGTTCTTTTGAATGGATTGGATATATCTTGCATAACGGATACTTCAAGAAGTTTTAAGCCGCTGTGTTCCTGTGTCCTTTGGTGAAGTTTGTCTGTTTGAATACTCATTTCGTTTGGACTCCGGGTAGGATTTTAAGCCATGCTGCTTTCATTTAATGCCGTGTCTCTGTTTAAATGCTGCTTTCAAATGCCATGCTCTGTTTGAATACAGAGTACTCACTGGGCAGATTTAACCATGCCATGAATATTTATCTCTGCATCTGCTGAGTGAATACTTGGGGACTGCCGTGCCGTTTGCTGAGAGGTACTGCTGCAGATTCTTTCTCTTAAGAGGCTGTGTGTGTGTGTGTGTGTGTGTGTGTGTGTGTGTGTGTGTGTGTGTGTGTGTGTGTGTGTGTGTGTGTGTGTGTGTGTGGTGTGTGAGTGTGTGTGTGTGTGTGTGTGTGTGTGTGTGTGTGTGTGTGTGTGTGTGTGTGTGTGTGTGTGTGTGTGTGTGTGTGTGTGTGAATGAGTGTTCAACCATTCCCGTTCTTACTGCCACAGTGCCACTGCTTATTTAATTTTACAACAAGGTACTTTTTATTTAATTTATTTTGTGTGTGCTGCAAGGGTTAAACATCTTATTGCTTGTGTGTGTGTGTGTGTGAATGAATGAGTTACATTGCTGCAAGGGCTGAAGCTGAACAGTCCGCTGAACTTCTTATTTAATTTATTTACATTGTCATTGTCATTCTTATTGCTGCAGCAAGGTACTTATTTAGTGTGTGTGTTCTTAGTTTCATAGCAACGTACTTAGGTACTTCTTATTTAGCTTCTGATTGCCTCTGCAAGGTCAGAAAAAAAAGACACAACTATCGCGCTGCTGGTAAATAAAATTGATAGATATGTATTTGACAACATTGTTTTGCTGTTCAGTAACCCTCACGATCTGTGAAATACAGACTGCTCCATTTGATATATTTATTAAGAAAGATGGTTGGTAATTAAACAGATTAGTTAGTTTAAATTTTTTTTCTTAACTTTCGTTTTAATATTGTCCCATTAAAGACTAGAAACTGGTCGATGCAGTCATAATATCTGCTTACACATATTCCAGACTCGGACTGGGGAAAACTAATCACTCGTTTTGATATTTAAGATATTTAGAAATTTGCATACTGTACTATTTACTCGGTGAAGACAGTGAGAATTTGAAATATGCTGTGACTGTTGTTGGATTCATATAAGAATCGGTAGTTTATGATGTACTAATGATTTCTGATTAAGAAAGTGCTTGTATATCACTCATATTCTCCTTACAAGTTAAGACATTTAAGAAAGAATACTTACACTGGGAGTGTGAATGCAAAATGATGAACAAAAAAAAAAACAAAAAACAATTTTCCCAAAGAATAAAAAATTGTGGAACTGCAGTCTTTACCATTAGTGACTCTGAGGAACCATATTTTGGTTGTCTGTTCTTCAGTTAGCATTTGAAAGTTGGCATCCCACAATTCCATCGGAGTGGGTGTGGTTAGATAATTATGTATGCAAATTGTATGTTAATCAGTGTACAGATTTGTACCTATTTTTCATGGGCCTTTGTCCAGATTTGTGATGCTTCCAGGTTGAGAGGTATGCCTATGAACCTATAATAGCTCTCTATAACAGTATTTTAATGCACAGCCAGATGTAATGTATGGCACATCATTTTCTGTTTACTATGCTGTCAACTTCATTCATGCTATGCATTTGTAAGTATTCTGTATTCCACCAACAGTCTTGATGCTTGACTACCTCTTTGTATTATATCCACAAAAAGAAAAAAATAGTACTAGTGGATAAAGGCCGGTCTATTCAATAAGTGTACAATGAAATAAAAATAAATATCCATCCACCACTGGTGAATGTATCAAACTTATCAAAAACCTTTAATAAACACACAAAAACAAATAAAATATCGGTAAGTGCTTTCACTGCATACAGCAGCTTCATCAGACCATCTGATCTGACCAGGTGTGTTTTAAGTTAAGTCTGCAGATGTCTTCTTTTTCTTCTTCCCATTGGATTAATCTTTCCTTTTCTTATTTTCATTATTCCAATTTTTAAAATATAATGATCCAAAAATTACACTCATATGTTTTAAAATTAACTAGATTCATTTTAAATATTCTATTTTTGTGTTTCTTCTGCTCGTTTTAACATTCTAAAAGTTCACTTCCTTCTTCACATTCCTATTATCTGCCACTTCCTCTCCATAATCACTCCCCACTCTCTCATTTTGGCACACCTATCACCTACCACTTCCTCTCCATAACCACTCCCTCCTAACCCACCCTATCCAATACTCCAGGGCTATCTAACCTTACAATGTTTTACTTAAATATTCACATCCATCAAACTCTACCACTACTTATCCTTCTCACAGTCTCTACCCCTTATCATATACAACTGTCTTACCCTAGTATACCTCCTACAACCCTTATTATCTTAACTCATAAAGACAATATCCACTCCTTCAGCATCTCCCCAAGTCTTTAGAGCTTCTCCAATATTTGCCTTCTTAAACATAAGTTACTACAGTATACCTCCCTCCTCTCTAAACTGAAATTGAAGACCATCGCCTTCCACCCCGTACACACTCTCCTTAATATATCTGTTATTTACCTTACTTGCTTGTCTTCTCTCCTGTGATACCCACCCCAACTCCAGCCCCACTTCCTCATCTCCACATGCCACCCACACATCCTCACCCTCCCTTCCAGTCCTGCTACTTCCTATCAAAATTTCTATCTACTCTCTGAATGCCCAAAGCATTGTCAATAACACCTCCGTACTGCACACCTGGATTGCCCATAACTCCCCAGATATTCTTACCCTAGCTGAAATTTGGCTAAAATCTTCTATCCATAATATTGCAATTTGGTTATAACATCTTTCACTCAAACAGAATCCCAGAGAGAGTTGGAGGAGTTGCCATCCTCTATTGTGATCAACTTAACCTCTCACCTCTTACCATCCCTGTTCCAAATTTCCACTGGACCAAAATACTTATGTTGAACTGCCACCTAAATATGCATAAGAAATTTGCCATAGCCACTATATATATCCCACTGGGTAATATCTCTACCCTTGAGCATATTCTGTCTTGGTCCTTCCTCAATATAACTTATGAAACTATCATCCTTGGAGATGTCAATATTGACTGGTCCAAACTCACAAGTGACTCCCCACAACTCAGCATCAACATACATGATTTTCACCAACTAGTTACATCACCTACATGCATCATAAAACTTCACAGACATACTCAATCCTTGATTGGATCCTCACTAACACCTCCTCTCTCTACCATAACTCCCTTACCTTACCTGATAGCTTGACTGACCATCTTCCTACCCACATCCAAAAACACATTCTTCAAGTGCCTAAATCACACTCTTACAGAGACTGTCATAAACTGTCCAATTTTAACCCTGAAATATTCAGCTCCTTACTATAACTCATCGACTGGTCAATCCTCTGGCAGTGCCCTCTCAATGAAACTGTGCTAAAGTTCAATCAGATATTTCTTAACATTCTCAACTCCCTTGCCCCTCCTAGGAGAATCAGAATTTAAGCTATCTATGACCCCTGGTTATCTAAAGAAACCCGATCCCTAATGCATAAAAGAGATAGTGCCTGGAAAACTTGGGTTAAAATCAAAACACCATCTCTGCTCCAAATGTATAGGCAACTCAGGAATCTCTCCAAAAAATAATCAACAGAGATAAGAAAACTTTCTACACCTCACCCCAATTCAACAGAAAGTCTAATTCACAAAAATTTTGGTCTGCTGCAAACAAAATTCTACATCCTGGAAATCCTTCCACACTCTCCCCTTTCCCAAATAACACCCCACTAGAAACTGCCACCCTTCTTAACAACTACTTCATAGATACTATTCAAAAATTAATGGGTACCAATTGTAACTCTGACCCGCCCTCCCACCTCTTCTAAACCACATAGCACTAACCTTTTCTCCCACTGCCTATATCAAATCACTGCTTCTCAAACTTAAACCTTGCTCCCCCTGTGCAGACAATCTTCCCCCACCTTTCTCAAACTCCATCAATCCATAGTCTACCCTATCAGTTTACTAATCAACAGATCCATTCAAGAGGCCATAGTCCTAGACATTTGGAAATCCTTTTACACAGTCCCTTTGCACAAAGGTGAAATTCTATTGACCAATCTAATTATAGGCCCATAGCTATACTTTGCCCTTTATCAAAAATACTTGAAAAAATGCATCCACACTCAGATCATGATTTTTTTCTCCAGGAAAACCTGCTAACTCCCACACAGCATGGCTTCAGGCTATACCGTAGCACTACCACTGCACTGTTATCTTTTACCCACACAGTAGCCAATGCCAGAGACAACAACCAGTTAGTATCCTCACTTTTTCCTTGACCTCTACAAGGCCTTTGATACTGTTTCTCATCCTTTACTTCTTTGTAAACTATCTAAACTCAACCTCTCTAGACCTTCTCTTGAGTGGTTCACATGTTACTTCTCCAATAGGAAGCAATCAGTCAGATGGCTCACCTCCTGTTCCTCCTTCCTACCCATCAAAACTGGTGCTCCCCCAAGGCTCCATTCTCAGACCTCTGCTTTTCAATATCTTCACCAATGACCTCCATATTGCCTGCAAACAATCCTCCCTTATTCAATATGCAGATGATTTAACACTCCTTACCATCTCAAATACTATCTCTGACCTCCACACACATACCCCAAACTCTTTCCTTTCCATTGAAAAATGTCTCTCTGGCAATCAACTCATTCTAAATCCAAAAAAACTAAACTTTTACTGTTTCTGTCTTGACCTCTAGCTCACCATAAGTCTTTCTTTATTATCACATCCCTTGACACGACCACCATTAAAGCAGATCCCCACACTAAACTTTTAGGTACCACTATCGATGATGAACTGAAATTTAACCTGCACATTCAACAAAGTATTAAAAAAAAACACCAAAAATAGGACTATTATATAGAAACAGGAAACTCCTTACCTCTGACACTAAACTCTCCTTGGCTCAAGCAATCCTTCTCCCCTCCCTTCTCAATGAAGCTCCTATTTTATTAATATCCAATCTGCACTTTTATCTAAGTTAGAACAAACATATCACAAAATAGCTCAATTTGCTACTAACTTACCACATAACTCATGCCACTGCCTTGCTCTCAACACATTCCAATGGCTAGAATTTCCCAAGTAAGTCCAATTGACTCAATTTCAAACACTCCACCCTTTACAAACCCACATCCTGCCCCTCCCTCTTCTCCCTCGTCACTTATTACACTCCCAATTGTTCTCTCCATACATCCAATCAGCAACTCCTTGACATCCATAAACCTAATAGGAAAAATACTCTATAAAAACACTGTAGCCCAGCCCTGGAATAAACTCCCCTCATGCATAAGAACCACCTCCCACCCCCTGCACTTCAAAAAAAGCTAAAACAATTTATACTTGGCTCTAGGTTCTGTCACTGTCATGACCCTACCTAATCTCTTCCACATCTCTAATTCTTTGAATGAGCCCAAATAATGAACAAACACCACACAAGTTAAACCTATTAAAAGAAAGTGAAATAATGTATAGAAATGATTTTCATGCAGCCAAAACCATTCAACACAACACCCACTGCACATAGATAAACTTATCACATGCAACCACATTCACCAGCTAGAATAACCAGAAATAAAAACAGATTACTTGAAATTATGTGTAGAAAGTGTCTATATGTGTATATATATATATATATATATATATATATATATATATATATATATATATATATTTTTTTTTTTATGAAAAGTGGATTAGTTAAACATGTTAATATACACCCCCATACACACTATTCTCTATGCTAGAAAGTAATGTTTGAGACAATTGAAATAAAATACTAAAGGGACTTATAAGTAATAGTAATAATGACATATATACACAATTCCAGATACAATAGTAAAGGTATTTTGATAAAGTATCTTTTTTTGTTTGCTTTACCTTGTATATGATGATGTACTTAATAGATGACAAAACTGAATACCTGTGAGAAAGCTATTTTTGCAAAATAGAAAATGAGAACATTACTTTTGTTTAATGTGTTACTATTTTTGTCCTTTGAAGACCAGTCATTTATTCTTCCATATTTTCTGATTGATCAAAAAGTTTATTTTTCTGAGAAACGTCCACTGCATATTCTACAGAATTAAAAGTTTTCTGACCTTCTGGTAAAAAGATCCTAACTCTGGATGGAAAAATTAGTTGAGCTTTAATGTTTAGCTTCTTTAAGTCTTTTATGAATGGAATACACACTTTCCTTTGGGTCATAATGGATGCAGTATAGCCATTGTCAAACCTGGTAGTGTTATTTATTTTTATCTATGCATGTATAAACTTGATCTCATTAGCTACAGCTTTCCACACCATATTTTGTGGATTTGTGTTGAAACCCTAAGAAGTGGAAAAATCTTCAGAATAGCAAGATTGTTTGGGAATTTGGGTGATGTATGCCAAGTCCAAGGTTGAGATACCTTTGAGCATTCCCTCTATATAGTGGTACAGTGAATCTGAAGTTAATGTCTATAATTTGCAGACATGTAAATGACAAAGGACCTCCACATCAATACACAGAGAAAGTAGAAGAGCAGGTAAACTCCAATGCGAAAAACGTTTTAGTGATAATATGGTGAGCTTAAACAAACATTAAATGCATTTCTTTAAAAATCACCATTTATTTTCCAAAATTGTAAAACTCACTCACTTTTGATAGGAATCCTGTAGTGACAACAGCAGTTTTAATAGCAACTGGCCTATATCTTATCATATAAGAAGACAGCAAGCAGCATGGTACATCCACTATATATGCATGATGCTATTGTGTAGTACACTACACTTACAATCCTATATGCAGATATAATAAAAGTAACACGTAAAGAAGAACACACATATGTATCGCTAGAACATTTTACTCACTTTTCTGCTTGTGGACTCA
This sequence comes from Protopterus annectens, assembly GCF_019279795.1. Lineage (NCBI taxonomy): Eukaryota > Metazoa > Chordata > Ceratodontiformes > Protopteridae > Protopterus > Protopterus annectens. Next base: position 1,272,020,482 of record NC_056744.1, read on the forward strand.
GGCAGGAGCAGTTTCATTCCAGTCTTTATCTATCCAAACTGTGGTCACAGTCCAATGTGACTACTATTCCAATGCACATGACAAAACACTTGCACTCAAGACACTTACTTGGTCTAATTTAGATGGCATTCTGCTCTGCCGAAAAACTTTTTAGTTGCCGCTGTCAGGTGTCTATTTAGCTATATCTGTATTGCTTCACATTCATCTCAGTGCCACTCCTGCCCCACGGGTGTATACCAGTCTACGTCTCTATTGTATCCCTTTACAACTCCAGTACCATCTGTCAAAACAGTCTGCCATCATACTCCACAGATATGTGCATAGGAATCTTACACATCTTACAAATATACAATGGTATCATGTTGCATAATAGTTAAGGTCTTCGGCTCTCATACACAAGGTACAAGGTTCAATCCTGACCTCCGACTAATGACTATATGAAGTTTTAAACAAAAATGGAGATGAAAAGCGAATAGATATCACTTAGAACCCAGAAAATTTTGCTTAGAATCTCCAATAAAGGGCCAACAGTACTCAAAAATGTTATATGAAGTTTGTTTGTTCTCTCTGTGTTTCTTTGGGGTTCCTCCCACCTCCCAAAAACATGCTGTGTGTTCCCACTTAAAACTCACCTAAGTGTGGAGGGATAGAATGCAAAATTGAATGCACACTGGATGAAGCTGAACTTAAACAATTGTAATGGCAACAAATGGAGAAATCATAAATAGCTGAGAATGAGATAGAAGGGAAAACAGTGGAACAAGTTGACAGCTTCAAGTACCATCTGTAGTACAAGTACAAGTATAAATACATCTATACTGCTTCTAGTACGTGGGAGGGGTGTTTGAGGAAAAGGGAAGTCTTTATGAGGAGGGACAAGCCTCCATTCTTTTCCAGAGATGGCCTGCATCTGTCTCCCTTGGGCTTCAGATTCCTGGAAAAGGCTCTTGCCTCCCCCATAATGCCTTTTTTAGGCAATGCCATGTGGTCAAAAGTAACAACATGAAAATTTCATCAAAACGTAAATTAAAGGCCATGCTGCTAAACCCTAGGAGTCTAAACATGAAACTGCACTTATTGCAAACCTTCTTAACCCTGGAAGAAGCTGACATTTGTGCAGTCACAAAAACCTGGTTCAAAGCTGCGAACAGCACCCCAGCCATACCAGGTTATTCATACTATCATTCACTCAGACCTCAAACCATGGGAAGCAAAACAAAAGGAGGTGGAGTTGCAATATATATAAAAGACATACACACCTCTAGGCTGGTCAAACAGTATGGTGCACAGGAAATACTCCAGATGCAGTTAACAATTGACAAGACCCCCTATAAAAATCATAGCTAGCTACAGGCCTCCAACTCTGACTCAAGACGTCCACTCCACCTATCTAGACCTCTTCGAATCTATCAAGATTCAATCCTTTACCCTGATCCTGGGTGACTTTAACTATCCAACCATATAGTGGAAGAAATACTCATGCCAAAACACAAATGCCCAGAGATTCTTTGATTTTGTCTATGCAAATGCCTTGGATCAGCTGCCTGACACCCCCACAACAGGTGAAAATATCTTGGACATGGTATCAACCAACATGAATAACCACTGCAGCATCCCTACTGTGTCATCAGCACTGATAAGACCTGACCACAAAGAAGTGACTTTCGAAGTCACTATTTCCCCTGATCCCCCCCAACACCAGCTAGGGTCAAACAAAAAACTTCTCCAAAGCTGATTACAACCTCCTGAGGGAAGGTATAAAAAGCTTCACAGCCCCCTCCCCCTCTACAGGAACTGGCACATATGTCCAAACCCAACCCAAAGTACTATATAAGCATTTATGTAGCTGCATGGAATCAGGAATACCAGACAGGATGAAATCCTCCTCCTCAAGGAAGAGTAAACCTGTCTGGAGGACATCTACAATAAATAAACTCTACAATAAAAGGAAATAAAAAGCTGTCTAGGACCAAGAAGGAGCAGGTGTCTAACTGAAAGCAATTTTTCCTTAGTCTGAACAAGCAAGTAAGAGCACTAGTGAAATCCTCAAAAGCAAACTTCGAGTCCAAACTGGTCACATCTACTAAAGACAATCATAAGGCTTTCTTCACATATGTCACCGATCTCATGGGAAATACCCAGATCTGCTCAGAACTGGTGGTCAAGGACACTACACACACAAACCCTGTAGATATAGCCAACCTGCTGGCATACAGGTTCAGTGAAAACTTCACTCCTCTGCCCCCCCATCAGTAAAACAGGACATCCCCAGTACCTGTCCCCCTCCCATTATCTCTAGGGAGCAAGTCATCACTGCCTTCTCAAGGGCAAAAAATACAGCCTCCATGGGACCCTATAACATCCCAGGCTGCATCCTACATGAACTCAGGAAGGAACCTGCAGCACCATTAGACACCCTATTCATCCAAAGCCTGAGTATCAGTTTTGTCCCAGCTGAGTGGAGAACAGCTACTGTCATCCCTTTGCACAAAGATGGAGCATCCACAGATCCAGAAAATTATAGACCCATCAGCCTAACTAGCCTGATCTGCAAGGCCATGGAGCGGATTATCATGGACCTCATTAACAAGAACATTGGCAACCTCTAGAAACGTGATCCCGCACAGTTTGGTTTTGTCAAGGGAAGGTCATGCCTGTTAAATTTGGTCGACTTCTTTGAGACAGTCAACAAGGCCACAGATGAGGGGAAGATGGTGTACACCACCTACCTTGACCTGGCTAAGGCCTTCAATACTATTCTTCACTCAGGTATAATAGATAAACTCTCTCATCTAGGCATCAATCCATATGTTACCAGATGGGTAGCAAAGTGGCTCACTGATAGAACCCACCTAGTCAAAATAGGGGAAGCCACCTCAAGTAGTAGACCTGTAACAAGCGGTATACCCCAGGGATCGGTCTTGGGGCCTCTGCCTGTTTGGATATACTTCTCAGAGATGTAGGCCAAATCTAGTGGGCTATGGCTGACCAAGTTTGCAGATGACTGCAAGCTAGGTGGTGTCATCAATTCCCCTAGTGATGTGGACATCCTCCAAGAGGGTCTCACCCAAACAAATGACTGGTGCCAGAAACATGGCCTCAAACTGAATGCCAAAAAATGCATCATCATCCCTTTTAGGGAGAATGATATCCCCACAAATTATCACATTGATAATAAGCACTAATCACGCAACTCAGTCTTGAGGGACTTGGGCACCCAGGTTGATAATAAACTGATGTTTTACCAGCATATTGCCTCTGTTGTATGGAAAGCTTTCTACATGGCCCACCTCATTTTAAGAGTAGCTCATCCAGGGACAAGGTGGTCATACCATCCCTGTATTTTTCCCTTATAAGACCCATTATTGAGTACAATGCCCCTTTCAGCATGTACCTCACAAAGCACATCCAGCAGCTGGGAGACCACAGAGGTTCCTCACCCCGAGAATCCAGGGCCTCAAACATCTACCCTACACATTTAGGCTAAAATCCCTGTCCCTCTTCTCAGTCTCCTACAAACTCCTCAGAGGTGACCTCTGTCTAGCATACAAAGAATCTCAGACCTTGCCCTGATTGGACTGCTGCATATCCGCAAGTCAAGCTCCACTCGAGCAACCCGCACACATGACCTCAACCTGGATTGTGACATCAATAAGACTTGTTGGTGAGACAGATTTGTTTTGCAGAGACTCCCCTTTTTGTGAAATAGACTCCCTCTCTCTGTAAAACATAGTAAGTCATTAAACCTTTTTAAGCACAACCTGGATAACTGGATAGGGGAGCAGAAAATACACCCCTGGGATTCCACCTGTGTCCCTGCTTGACAGTGACATAGGGTGCTGACTTGTTGGAACATGGGCTAAATTCTTGGCTAGGCTTGTAAGGGCCAAAGGGCCAATAGCCTAGTAACTTCTTATGATCCTATGATCCCAGGTCAAAGCTAGAATTAGAGGGGCTGCAGACAACTGGTACAGAGTGTCATGGATAGTGTATGACAAAAAAAAGCCAAAGAAGTTGAAAAGTAAGGTGTATAAAACAGTGGTATGACCAGTTCTAATGTATGGTACAGAAACCTGGGCAGTGAAGAAGAGCAGTTAAGGAAGCTAGAGATGATGGAAATGAAGTCCCTGAGACAGGTAGTAGAATACACAGTTGGAGACAGACAAAGAAATGAGAACATTAGATCAAAAGCCAAAGCTGTTCCAATTGCAGAGAAAGTCAAAGAGAACAGATTACAGTGGTTCAGACACATGTGCAGGAAAGCAGAAGACAGTTTGATGAAGAAGCTTTGGGACAGAAAGAACGAGGGTAAGAGAAAATCAGGGCATCCAGCAAAGAGGTGAATAGATTGTGTGAGAGAACACCTAAAGCAGTCAGACATAACTGTCAAAGAAGGTAGGAGAGTGACACTGAATCGACAACCTGACCCCATGTAGAAAGTGGGGGGAAGAAAAGGGGTTGATGATGATGATTTAGCTCTAACAACCTGTCAATAGTGACAAAGCTATCAACACTAGCAATATATACCAAGGAGATGGATATGGTATAATGTATAAGGTGAATGGATAGATTGAGTAACAACTGGAATGTTGTTTAGATTCAGCATGCAGTACTGGTAGACCATATTGGCTGTTGCAGCACAGTCAGATGCTGCGAATGGTTGACTAAAAGTTGTTTGATATAACTGTTTGCCAACATCTGTTTCATTGAACTCAAAGCATCATTTTGTAATTTGGCTAATAACTCGGAAAAATGGCAAAATACATTAGATTCTTGTGAGTGACATACCAAAGCCTCCTGAATTTCAGGTTTATTATTATAACTAACTGACATAATTAATTGCATGCCACAGAATGTTAAATGCTGGCCTTCATCAAAAACATTATGTCTAGCATGAGGTATAGTTTTTTATTGCTGTTCTAGTTGTATTGTCAGTGCTGGCAGACACAATGTTATGTCACGCACAGTATATTCACCAACATCAACACCCATTGTTTATCATTTACAGGTTACTCAGCAGCCTGCATACATAATATCTCATTACATCTACGTCATTTCACATTTTAATTATCCAGCAGAACTGTGTTAAAAGAGCAGAGGCAGAAGAGAAAGGGAATCAATCCAGCATTTATATGGGAGTTGTTAGTGAGCAACTATAGGCATATGCCAGGGTGCAAAGGCTCTTGAGTAGTCGTGCTGTACCATTTCTTTTACAGATGCTATCTATACTTTCCTCAGTCATGGACAATATAACACTGGGGCAGTTGTGTGCTCGACTTTGATGGACATCCAAAACTGCAAGTCTGCATAGTAATCATGCATGACACAGTAACGAGTGTAACAGCGCATGTAAAATATTGGAGTGTGTACAGTACAGTCAAAGACCGATGTCACCAATACTGAAAGAGTTACATAAGAGAATGCAGGTGTATTTACATACTAATGAGCTAGCTGCAGGAAGTTGCATGTAATTTTGTAAATTTGCTTTCTGAGGGGTTACAGTGTCTCGTGTCTTATTTACAAACCATACATTCTAAGCCACCTAGTGATCCTGACATTGCAAACGTACTTGATGTAGAGGAACCAGTGTTGTACTTTGGATGAGAAGTGGTTTGTTGTGAAAGACTCTATTAACACTTCATGTGTGTCATGTATCTTTAAGTGAAGTCCTGCAATGTTGATGCTCTGTCTCATTGGCTGTTCGTTTTTAGTACATGTTGTTTTATAGAGTTTCTGAGTTTAGCCAAATCAGAGTAAAGGGATTTTTTAACTTTCTTACTTTTCCCTTTTCTCTATCATGTGCCACTCTAAATACAGTTGTATTTTTCCTATTTACCTCAGTGAGTCGGTGTAGCCTCACAGCTGAAAATGAAGGCTGCTCTTTTGTTTTAAATTGTTGATATTTCGGTTGTAATGTTTTAAAGTGTCAATCAAGATTCAATCTTTCATTATGACAGCCTTAGAAATCTGCAGTTCAAGCATGGGTACATTTTGCACCACATGTGGCATGTAAGTTCCTGTATCTGAGTGCATTGCACCTTCTCCCCCAAGATACACCATTTACAGAGGTGATAATAATTACTTGGGAGTGCACAGCATTCCTGCTGAACCCTCACCTTTACTGTTGTGTTTTCAGCTACTTCTGGGAAGGTGGAAAAAGCACTGTTTGTTGTCATGGTCTTAGTACAGCAGGATGGCTTATTATTCACAATAACCATGATGCAGACTGAACAGTTGTTAGGGGCAGTAACTAAGTAGCTGTGGTAGCCTAGTGGTGGTGGGGGTGCCATCATCACCTGGCAGGCCTATTTTTCATCCTGTCTTTATTCAGTTAGTATATATGATTCTAGGTTATGACATACAGAAGCCAGCTGTGGGAAACCATGCTGGGACAAAGCTATCTCTGAAAGGTCATTAATCACCTGGGATCAACCTTGCTTATAAACATACCTCTCAACCTCTTGGAGTAAGAAATCTGGACATAGCCATAAATAATGGGGGGGGGGGCAAAAGCTCAAAAATAAGGACACATTTTAAATATTGCTCTTAAAAACTTAAAAAGTTGATAGAATAACCTGTTTTGCATTAGCATGAATTTTCCGAAGGGTATGAAGTCTAAATATCAAGTCCTTGTCATTATTTCCTGATTTCAATGCTCAGTGATTTGCCAGAAAAAGCACAATTTTATGAGAAACAGACCAAAAATATGAAGCAAAAATCAGGACTTTGAAAATTTGTATAGTTGAGAGGTATGCTTATAACTATGCAGATACAGATTAATTCAGATGTTTAAAAGCTTCCCTCTCCAATTGCATGCAGTTTCCCATTCTGCTTACATTTTTGTGCTATTGTAAATAAGAATTCTGATTTGCAGATATCCTTGTCAGTTGGTATATTGACATGGATGCTGTCAACCACTATCAACTGCTTATTTCTTTAACTCTTATGTTTTACCATTGGGGCACACAGCGCAGATGCAAAGCTCATTGTATAAGACAATGCTGTAGTAACAACTTCATATCTCTGGTTTCAATTTTTTTGCTGTCAGAGGTTATGCATGTCTGCATCTTGGTGTAATGAAATATGAATTAATATGTTTGCACATTCTTAAGGGAATTGTCTGCCATGTTTGCTGATACATCATTTGATAAAATCCTTTTATAATGTCTACTCATGGAGAACTTCCATATTCACAAACCAGCAAACATTAGACAGTGTCTGTAGACTTTCATGGTTCCTGGATATCACCTTGAACTGCCGATTACCAGCTATAGTGTCAGACCCAGAGCTTACATGAGCTGTCAACTTCACGTTAAACTTACAGGGCCCACCATCAATAATAATCATAGTGTCAAGGCATGCTGGGAACTTTGACACAGCTTGGTGTGAGCAAAAACTCATTTTCAGCACTAACAGTTCTTTTAAAACTAAAACTGTATTTTGAAAGCTGTATTGACAATTACATTACTCTATGAATGAGTGTTCTTTTTCAGATTTATATAAAAATCCTATTACTCAAAAATGTTTGTTTAAGTCATTGCCATATATTATGGATCACCGTTTTTTTAGCTTTTAATGTTTTAAGGTTCATTATAACGTCCCGTAGCACACCCATTTGTTTGTGTTGGACTCTGAGTTAAGTAGTGAAAACTTGCATCCAATTTCCCATTCTGCTTTCTTTTGTGTGCAATTGTAAATATGAATTATGATTTGCAGATATCATTGTCAATTAGTATATTGGCAGGGATGCTATCAAACACTGGCAACTGCTTATCGCTTTAACCAAATTCCCCTGCACTGAAATAAAGTCTGATAAAAATGGCCATCATACTAACAACATTCTAGTTCCTCTGCCCTCATACAGTCATAAAGGGTTAACATTAATTTTCTAACCCTCTCTCTGGTGAGAATTAAGATGGTAGCAAGTTGTTCAGGGTAGACCAAACTTCTCTATTCTAACAAACAGCCACCAGCTCATCCTGTAAGATTTCTAGATGTTTCCAAGCAAGCACAAAGACAAAATCCTTCCAACTTATCCTTCATGTACTCTGGTCTCTGGGTCTTCTCCCAGTGGACCAGGTCTGGTACATCTCCCATGGGAAGTGTGCCCAGTGTCATATGTACTAATTTTTTCCGTGTTTCTTTTCTTGGTCGTGCTTTTCTTTGATGTGTCTTAAACTATATGCTATACTTATGTGGACAGTTTCTTATATGTTTCCTCAAGTCTGCATTAAGTCTGCCTACCTCCTGTGACATCAGAATAGGGTGTCTTGTATCTTTGAATAAATAAACCTTATTATGAAAGTGACAGAGTAAAGAAGCTCATACCATTACAACTATTGCATAAAATTATCACAAAGTTGAAAAAATATAGAAGACAGACAAAGCTATCATATGGAAACATCAAAAAGGCAAATCAGAAATATGCCTCAGTTGCTTTGTAATAGTGAGACACATCTGTATTTGCACATTATTTTTGCTCACCCCAGATGACTTATGACTGGGTATGTTTCTGCATGTCAAATACCAATTCCCTTAGTACAAAAAGAAACTGGATGAATTCCAAGTTGATGTCAAAAGCATACACATGTAAAAAGTCTGCACTGCTGGTAGAAGTTAATGGTCGAATCTTTTCTGATATGTCCAGCTTGTAATAATGCATGTATATCAATTGCAATAGGTATGGATATGCTGTTACAGATTCTGGATCCTTTTAAAGCATGTATTATGTACTGAAACTGCTTGTATAAGTTAGTTCACAACCCTCACTTGTGAATTGTAAATCCCGATCCTGTTGAATGACATAGCACTAAGCACAGGTCATTAGGGATGACAGCACCTGTGAGTTACAGCATCACATATTCTGGACCTGGGCACAACTACCCATATGTGGTGTAGTTTACCCTTGTCCAGGCTGGCAGTGCCAATATGCTGCATGCACTACTCACACTATAAAATCTGTAATTAAAGGGGAGTCATCCATTAGGACAACCTTAAAAAACCTTACTAAAATGTGTATGCTAAAGATATGTAATCTGCTAAGACTCTGGGAAAACAGGATGATGAATCTTCTATGGCACACATTACAATGCAAGGAAACATAGTAGAGTTAACTAGCATGTGCTAGTAATGTGATATAGGTTATTCTTAGTCACGTAGCAACCTGATACTAGTAGGATGTGCAGAGGGAGACCTGATTACACATACCAGACTTGCTGCCACTTGCTTAATGGTGCATGCATACATGAGGGATGGCTGGCACCTTCCCATTAATTTTAAATTAGTCCTGTGCCGAGACAGTGGGAAGACCTAGTGGTCATCACTGCTTACTTTTGTGCAAAGAACCTGAGCTGCCTTGCGCCCTTTTTCCAGCAGTAAAGTAGCCAGTGTTGTTAGTCTCCGTCTGATGAGGCAGAAAAAATAAATAAATCTATTTATGAATGACTGCACATTCATTTTTTACAAACATTAATGAGAGACACATTTCTTAAAATAGATATGGCAGGCCGGAAGATTCAGGAAATGGAAGCAACTGTCCAGAGGACAGCAGTCAGATTAACCATGACCTTATCAAAACACCTTCTCCACAATGAGTGGTCTGCATAAAGCAGTAAAGATGGGCTAGTTCCCATCTGTTGAAAACTCTGGTAAGATGGATGATTCATATACATGGTTTACTAAAAAAAAAAACAGAGCTTTGGATGTATCATTACTTTGAAACATTGTTAGTTCTCTAGTTTATCACACAGATCGTAGACCATGACCCAAATCAAATAATACTTGGGAGCACTAAAAAGCAACACGCAGTCAGTTAACAAACTTTGTACAAATATAAAGGTTTATGATACATGATCACTGTGTAATTTGTGTGACACGGGCTGGTTTGAACAGGGTTATATATGTAAGCCGAGATAATAGTCAAAGTCAAAATTATCATATTGTAAAGGTAATGATTTGGACTGGGTGACTTTCTTTGACTTCTCCTTAGAAGTAATGATATAGTATGATGACAGATACTGACAAAACGAGTTAGCCCAGAGTTTCTCTGCAGTCTCATCCAAAGCCTGTTAGATATAAAAAATTTAAATCTGCACCTATTTACAGTTAAGATTATGTAATGTGCCATCCATTGTGCTTTATGGGAGTTGTATGACTTCATAAAGAACAGTCATGTGACTCACAGACAGTTATGGTTGAAGATGTAAGCTCCTGTATCTGAGTGCATTGCACCTTCTCTCCCAAGATACACCATTTACAGAGGTGATAATAATTACTTGGGAGTGCACAGCATTCCTGCTTTATGGTGTGGTGGCAAAGGTTTTTTTTTAATTTAACTTTTCTGATCTATGACATCATAGAACCGTTCTTTCTGACAATATGTGTTGAAATGGTGGACAGCTGTTCTATGTCTACATTATAATAGAATTAGTTTCAAACTTATCTAACTAACATAAAATATAGAGGCATCTGGAGTCAGGAAAACTCTACAGAATACAGAGATGACAAAGGAGGTCCCCAAGGTTGAATTCTTAGGTCACTGCATTTTATCCTGTCTGTAAATTTACTGCAAAGTTTTTGGAAGGACTTTGCTGTAGTCCTGTATGTTGATAACAATCTATGTCTAGCCATATCTTTCTAGCTCAGAAGAAAGTTCAGTCAGGCTTCTCTGCCATTGAAAACATACTCATGCCTCATACTAAATATTAACAAAAGTAACTGTACATTTCCTACAGTAACCAGTATTATAATACATACACAGCTGTTGTTTGCATCCTTATTACCAATGGTGACAAGATAGCTTCTTGCACCAATTAAATAAAAAACTTGGGGGTAATGCTGGATAATGACTTTTTCTTATAAGAACAAATTTCCCTAAAGTAAAACAAATGCAGGCAACCTTTACTGAGTCTATAGAAATAATGAACTACAGTACTCCATCAACAAGGTCCAAACTCCCATCTTCATTACTGTTCTCTTCTGCCCTTTTAGCTACATATCTGCTTAATTTACCTGTAACTGCATATAGGTCCCATCATTGTGATCTATTAATGTCTCTAAACACTCATACCTCTACCTGATCACTTCATTAAATGGCATATTCCGTGCTAACACCTTTACCTCAACACTTAATTGAATCATATAATCTATTCTCACACCTCCAGCTCATCATTTGCTGAATGGTATAGTCCATGCTCACTCCACCGCCGTATTACTTTACTGAACCCTCCAGCTCATCATTTGCTGAATGGTATAGTCCATGCTCACTCCACCGCCGTATTACTTTACTGAACCCTCCAGCTCATCATTTGCTGAATGGTATAGTCCATGCTCACTCCACCACCGTATTACTTTACTGAACAGTATAGTCCTTGTTCACTTCTGCACCTCACTGCCTCACTGAATGAATGGTATACTCTATAGTCAAACCTCCACCTCATCCTCAAAGCTGGCCTTATGCATAGACCAATTAGGCAACAACTTTCAGGGCTGCTCGTTCTGCAGTGTTTTTAAAGCAATGGAACACAGCATTTCTATGCCCTAAAAACTAAAGAAGCAAATAATGTGGTGTCCATGTTGAAACAAAAAATGCCCATGGTATGATAGGTCCCCTAGGATGGAGGTGTTCCACTTGACTTGACCATTCAAGACAGGTAACATCACAGGCATTGTAACGTCTTGGAGAAGAGACTTTGTACAATATTTAAATGTAGGTGCAATGCCGTGGTGCTTATTCAGGACTGAGGTTTTGTATCACCATGATGCATTAAAAAAGTATGAATCTCTAATGCTGGTCTATCTTCAAGTTGAGGGTCCAAGTTACAGGTCAAAAGTACGAGACAAAATGAGAAGCATTCTGCAAAATTCTGGACAATTTAAGACAGCAGAGGTGAAGTTAAGTATTATTTTTCTATTGATGGTGGCAGTGATCAATCAGATATGTTTGGCAGTATACCTGGCTTTTTGATTTGTGTGGAGCAACTTGGAATGCATTAATGTGCGAGGACTTGTTTGTGTGGAGCGATTTAGGTGAAATAACTATTATGTAGCCATCAAATGCTGTGGCTATGTTGCCTGGTTGAAAGTAATTGGCAATATTGTTTTTTGCTCGGTTTAAGCAGTCAGTATCTGGCTTTGCTGGATTAGTGTGCATTTGTAGGAAGTAACATGAACAACTTCACTGGACACCTGCTATGCGCAGACAAAGTATGTATAATTGCTGGAGCAATCTGTGGAGGAAAAGGACTACCAGCCTGCTGTTGTTTGCTTATTATTCTGACTTTTACAGGGCTGGTGTGATTTGTGTGAAGCAACTTTGAGTATTTCAATGTGTGGCAACTGTTTGTTTGAAACAAAGGTGAAGTGCATTATACATCCATCCTCTTTTATCACAATCCATTGTCTGAATTATACATAGATGTGGCTATAAATGTTTGGTGAAGGGGTGTCTGCATAAAAGTAACTGTCGCTCTTGTCACTTGCTCAGTTTAAACAGTATTCTTTCAAAAAAAAAAAAGATGGATAAAATGCATCAAAGAATATCCAGACCTTCACAGCTGGTGTGACCACCCCCCCCCCCCCGACACACACACACACACACACACACACACACACACACACACACACACACACACACACACACCAAGGACATACAAGGGAATTTTGACATGGGTTAGTAGTGATCTCTTTCCTGAACCCCATCTAGTCTAAAACCAGCCCTGCTCAGGTGTGTGCACAAAAGATCACTGTAGCTTTTTATTTTTCCTCCTAGACCTCAAAGGTCATTGCCTTGTGTTGGGCTAGAGACAGAGAAGTCATTATTTCTGTACCTTTGCTCACAAACTTCAACAGGCTGTACAGATGGTCACTAAGCTTGTATAGGGACAGTGTGATTGTCTAACAGTAACAAGTTGGTAACATTGCTGTAATTATTTTTTTTCACTTTCCACACAATCAAACATCAGATTCATATACAGGTAGCTATCTTTTGGGGAAAGGAAAAATATTATTTTTATATATGCCTGATAGCAAATTTGTTCTGTTTGTTTTTTTTTCAGTATAACATCAGAGGAGTACAGAGAAATAGGTTGTGTTTTGTGGTAAGGGTTGAGAAGGTATGCTGTATATACATACAAGAGCAGCAACTTGAAATATATGACTGTGGCTATTTATCCTTTAATTTTCATGCTAATTTAACACAGAAGAGGGCTACACAGAAAGCAACTAACTCTTATTTATAATTTTTTTATTCAGGCCACCATTGGATCAAAAGGTTGGAAAATAAGCCATAACCCCATGGCTTCGGGATGCTTTGTGACCCATAGATCTCAAGATTAATTTAGTTATTACAATGTAGTCTTGGCCAGTTAAGTTGCATTGAAAGGATACAGGAAAAATAAAACAGATGAAGAGCAAGACTAAATTTCTTCCTTTATGTTCAGGCTATCAGTGGATGAAAACATTGTTTAAAAATGGTATAATACACCTCACAGCATCTAGTACTATCATTTCTGGGACCTCAGAACCTCAGTTTAATGCAGTTATTTCCATCGCTGCTGTTATCGTACCTCAGAACCCCAGTTTAATGCAGTTATTTCCATCGCTGCTGTTATCGTACCTCAGAACCCCAGTTTAATGCAGTTATTTCCATCGCTGCTGTTATCGTACCTCAGAACCCCAGTTTAATGCAGTTATTTCCATCGCTGCTGTTATCGTACCTCAGAACCCCAGTTTAATGCAGTTATTTCCATCGCTGCTGTTATCGTACCTCAGAACCCCAGTTTAATGCAGTTATTTCCATCGCTACTGTTATCGTACCTCAGAACCCCAGTTTAATGCAGTTATTTCCATCGCTGCTGTTATCGTACCTCAGAACCCCAGTTTAATGCAGTTATTTCCATTGCTGCTGTTATCGTACCTCAGAACCCCAGTTTAATGCAGTTATTTCCATCGCTGCTGTTATCGTACCTCAGAACCCCAGTTTAATGCAGTTATTTCCATCGCTGCTGTTATCGTACCTCAGAACCCCAGTTTAATGCAGTTATTTCCATCGCTGCTGTTATCGTACCTCAGAACCCCAGTTTAATGCAGTTATTTCCATCGCTGCTGTTATCGTACCTCAGAACCCCAGTTTAATGCAGTTATTTACATCGCTGCTGTTATCGTACCTTAGAACCCCAGTTTAATGCAGTTATTTCCATCTCTGCTGTTATCGTACCTCAGAACCCCAGTTTAATGCAGTTATTTCCATCGCTGCTGTTATCGTACCTCTGAACCCCAGTTTAATGCAGTTATTTCCATCGCTGCTGTTATCGTACCTCAGAACCCCAGTTTAATGCAGTTATTTCCATCGCTGTTGTTATCGTACCTCAGAACCCCAGTTTAATGCAGTTATTTCCATCGCTGCTGTTATCGTACCTCAGAACCCCAGTTTAATGCAGTTATTTCCATCGCTGCTGTTATCGTACCTCAGAACCCCAGTTTAATGCAGTTATTTCCATCGCTGCTGTTATCGTACCTCAGAACCCCAGTTTAATGCAGTTATTTCCATCGCTGCTGTTATCGTACCTCAGAACCCCAGTTTAATGCAGTTATTTCCATCGCTGCTGTTATCGTACCTCAGAACCCCAGTTTAATGCAGTTATTTCCATCGCTGCTGTTATCGTACCTCAGAACCCCAGTTTAATGCAGTTATTTCCATCGCTGCTGTTATCGTACCTCAGAACCCCAGTTTAATGCAGTTATTTCCATCGCTGCTATCGTACCTCAGCTGTTATCGTACCTCAGAACCCCAGTTTAATGCAGTTATTTCCATCGCTGCTGTTATCGTACCTCAGAACCCCAGTTTAATGCAGTTATTTCCATCGCTGCTGTTATCGTACCTCAGAACCCCAGTTTAATACAGTTATTTCCATCGCTGCTGTTATCGTACCTCAGAACCCCAGTTTAATGCAGTTATTTCCATCGCTGCTGTTATCGTACCTCAGAACCCCAGTTTAATGCAGTTATTTCCATCGCTGCTGTTATCGTACCTCAGAACCCCAGTTTAATGCAGTTATTTCCATCGCTGCTGTTATCGCACCACAGAACCCCAGTTTAATGCAGTTATTTCCATCGCTGCTGTTATCGTACCTCAGAACCCCAGTTTAATGCAGTTATTTCCATCGCTGCTGTTATCATACCTCAGAACCCCAGTTTAATGCAGTTATTTCCATCGCTGCTGTTATCGTACCTCAGAACCCCAGTTTAATGCAGTTATTTCCATCGCTGCTGTTATCGTGTGGTCTTGCTCAGTTGTGTTGAAAGGATTCAGGACAATAATGTTGAAGAGCAAAGACTGAATTCATTCTTAATCATGATTTTCTGTACAGGCCATAACTAGAAGTAAAATTTGTTAAAAAACTATAAAATACACCTCAGAAGTATCTAGGACCACCATATACAGACTTCTGACTTAATGCAGTTGTTTACTCCACAGTTATCAGACTGCAGTCTTGCCTGTTTGAAATGTTTTGAATGAATGAATGAATGAATGAATACAGGAAAAGAGCAAGACAAGCTGTGAGAAAAAGAAAGAAAAGGTAATTTGGATGGTGTGGGTAAGCCAGGATGGGCTGAGTGGGCTCCTATTACATAGTCGAACTTTTCCAAGTTCGAACGCTATAAGGTCGAAACCATATGCTCAAACTTGTAAAAGTTCGAATACCTAAAAAAATTAATAAATAACAGAAGAAAAAAGAAAACTAATTGTTGTAAGCAGGGGGGAAAGCCCCCCTACACCCCGCACACCCCCCACTCTTTAAATATATCAACTCCAAGATTGCACTACAGTGCAGAAATGCACTGTAGTGCAATCTCATAGTTGGTATATTTAAAGAGCGGGGGGTGTGGGGGTGCAGGGGGCCTTTTTTTTTACATGTTTGAATTTCAAACATAAGGGTTCGACTTTATTATTTTCAAAGTTACAAAACTTTGATCACGTAATAGGAACCCAGGCTGAGGCTGGGGCACCAGGTGATATGTGTGTATGTGAGCAGGGACCACCATGGACCCCCTTTGACTAAGGCACCAGTTCACCTAAGGCCACCCATGCTCTTCATTTCATTGCCTTATTGAATTGCATACTCCATACAAACTTCTTTTTTTATCACTTGTCCATGATAAGACATCATCTCATCACTTCATTAGGTTCATAGGTTCATAGTTAAGTACTAGACAGATATTCTGCAGACCATTTCAATCTTAGCCAAAAAACCTATTCAAAGTTTCACTCTAACCTCAAGGAGGACAAGACAAGATAGACCAGATAAAAATTTGAGGCTGCCCGTTCAATTATCTAGGTTTAGCTTGAAGGTAGCAAGGGTGCTACTCTGCTTGACATGTAGTAGAAGTTTGTTCCAGAGGTGAGGGATACATTGGGATATGAATCTGTCACTCCAGTTTGTCTTATTTATCTGTTGATGAGGGTTTAGCTTTGTTAACCAAGTATTTGATATACCATTAGTTATACAAAGGAATATGAGATCAGACCTTCCTGGAGAATATCTACATCTTTGGGGAAATCAGTGATTGCCCCTAAACTGCAGTCATCAACAGATGCCTTGACATCAGAGAAGTATATTCCAAACAGGAGAGGTCCCAGTACTGAGACCTGTGGGACACCATCTTGGTGGACGTGGATTCCCCGACCCTAACTTCATGTGTCCTATCTGTGAGCCATTTAACTGTCCATCTGGTGACATGGGGGATTCATGCCTAACTTTGAGTTTGTCTATAATACCCAAGTGAGGTACTGTAACAAATGCCTTTGCCAGGTCAAGGTAGGCAGTATGTACTGTATTGCCATTGTCCATGGCTTTAGTGACCTTCTCGAAGAAGTCCACCAGGTTTAGTAAGCATGGCCTGCCCTTGATTAAATGAACTTGGATGGGTGCACAGTTTGAGGATTTTCTATGTCTTTGTTTATAAGGTCCAGAATAATTCTTTCCATGGCCATGTATATAAGACTAGTCTGTGTTACTGGTCTGTAGTTCCCTGGGCCTGTTGATGGTCCCCCTTTGTGTAGAGGGATGACTGTTGCAGTTTTCTATTCCCTAGGGACAAAGCCTGTTTGGAGGGTGTGGATGAACAGAGATTCTAGTGGGCCTGCCAGGTCATATTTCAGGGTCTATATTACAACCGTGAAAGTCCTAGTCAGTGAATACGGAATCATCGACACATATTACCCGAACCGCGAATACACCGAATGCCCTAAACTGTGAAATTCAAAATCTCGAACCGTCATAGTCGTCCAACCCCACCACGCGCTACATACTACCTACCCAAACAAAATAAATAGACCACATACATACACTAACCAAAACTATACTTATAACCCTACACTAACCTTACCTACATGATTATCTATGCACTTACCTTAACCCACACCCTAACCCTAAGGTCCATAACTATCGCACACTTACCTTACGGAGCTATACCCAAACAAAATAAATAACCCACACACATACACTTAACAAAACCCAACTTCTAACCCTACACTAAACCTTACATACATTACTATCTATCCACTTACCTTAACCCACACCCTTAAGGTCCGTAACTATCGCACACTTACCTTACTGAGCTATACCGCAGAAGGGCCAACCATGACAATTTGACATTTCGGATTTCGTGCTTCAGGACGATCGGTGTTTTCACAGTTCGACATATACATGTTGACGTTTCCATATTCGGGTAAGTGGACCTTCGCAATTTCAATAGGGAACCCATATTTCAAGCTATTTAGGAGACATCCTGAGATATTATCAGGATCCACTGATAAAGTGTTTTTAGCTCTGGAGAATGCAGTGAGGATTTTTCTTTAGTGATAGTTGGGTGAGAAATGGTAGAGGGTATTTCCTAGGGAGTAAGTGGTGGTGATAGGAGGATGAAATTAGAGCTAAATTTATTGGCTAACAAACTTCTACTACATGTCAAGCAGAGTAGCACACTTGCTACCTTCAAGCCACAGTTCAGTATAGGAATTTCCATTTCCTAATTAGTTCAGCACACTGTTGGGTGTTCCCTTTAAGGTTGCGTACATAACTGGAAAATGCCTTTTATGTTTTCCTTAGCCTACTGGGCTATTTCTGCCTCAGAGTTGGCTTTGTTGGACTTGATTAGTTAACTGAATTGCTTGCAGAGAATGATGAGGGAACTTTTTTTTTTTTTTTCTCTTTTGGGCATAGCCCTTCTTATTTTGGACAGGATTTTCTTTCTTTTGTTGTACAACCTGTTTTTACTGGGTGTCTACCAAGGGGAACCAACTCTCTGTGTGGAATTGGACTCAAGCAACAAATCCACCAGTCAACAAGCCCACTTTGAAAACTTTAATAATAATAAAAAAGCCAATAAAAAGTCCAATTTCACAAGGCATAAACCAGAGTTAAGCACTTTTGTTTCATATAATAGGAAACTTCTTCAGAACTAAATCTATGCCTATACCCTATCTATTTCAAACACAGCTAATTTACAGCTAATTAAGTAATTAAAAACTTTAAAGTAAGTTCTTGTAGGTAATACTCCATGACCACATATATAAGACCAATTTAGACAATTTTACAAACATATAATATACTGTTTTACAATCTAAGTGCTCATCTACATTAAAACCCCTTACATCTTTTTTCTTTGAGTAGGTTGGATGAATTCATTTCATATCTGAATAATACTACTGAAGTTTTTCAAATTTTCCTATAAGTATGGTCAGGAAAAGATATCCTTTTTGAATATTGACCTTAGGAAGGATACCAATAAGCACTGTTATGTGTCATCTATTTATAGGAAACCACGTTTTTCTAACTCATATCCCCATTATGCAAGTTAGCAACAGAGATTCCAGATAGAGGCCATAGGAAAAGGCCAACTGGTGCGAAAGGCCCATATGGTAAGAGAATTTAAAATATTTTTGAATGAATGTGACAGGATTATGGAGATGTTTATGAAAAGGAGTTATTCTATGGAATTTTTGATTGGCATTAAAAATGAAGTAGTTGATAAGAGAAGGAAAGGTGTCTTTGCACCATTACTATGTTTAGTTAATGGTGATATTAGTCATGTTGGTATAAGTCAAGAAGACGTCTGGGTAAATAGTTCTCTGAAAAGTAACAAAGAGGACTCATGTTTATTTGTCACTACCTTCACATTGGACAGTCCTTCCAACTCGGAGAGTGTTAGGAGAAATTGGACCCTGTTTTTAGTAGATAAAGATATTTCAAAAAAGGTGGGTAGTGTTCCAGACATTGTTTATAAAAGAGATAGGTCTTTAAGCAAATGTTCAAATATATAAAAGAGTCCAGTTATTCAAATATAGGGATGTTCAAATGTGGTAGATGTAAGCAATGTCCATTTATTATAGTGACAGATGGATTTGAAGTGGCAGGGATTAAGATTAGTATAAAGGGGGCATTTCACATGTGAATCCCAGAATGTAGTTTATATTGCTTGCTGCCAAGATTGTCCGGCCTACTATGTGGGAAAAACTAGTAGGAAACTAAAAGAATGCATGAGTATTGTCTGGATATTAAGAAAAATAAAAATACTAATGCATTATATACACATATGTTAGACTACCCATTGCATTCCTTTAAATTTGCATAAAAAAAGATGTAAGGGGTTTTATTGTAGACAAGCACTTAGATAGGAGTGAACTTAAGTGGCAACTGACATTGAATACCACGAGTTGGTCTGGTTTAAATGATGCTTGTTCAATTAGTTTATTGAAATTGAAGCATTTGGAAGTTTAGGGTTTAATTATACTATATTGTAAAACACTATATTATATAAGTTTGTAAAATTGTTTAAATTGGTCTTATATATGTGGTCATGGAGTATTACCTACAAGAACTTGTTACTTTTTAATTACTTAATTAGCTGTGTTTTAAATAGATAGGGTGTATGCATAGATTCAGTTCTGAAAAAGTTTCCTATTATATGAAATGAAAGCAATTTAAACCTTGTGAAACTGGACTTTTTTATTGGCTTTTTTATTATTATTAATGTTTTTAAAGTGGACTTGTCATCTGGTGGATTTGTTGCTTGAGTCCATATCCACACAGAGAGTTGGTTCCTAGTTTGTTGGTCTCTGCTATTCCAGCTAGAAGTTTTGAATCTAACATACTAGCTGCTTAAGGCAAAAAAGCAGCTTTTTTAATGTGCACAAAAATACAATTATAAAAATGAGCAAAATGAGGCTGCAGAATGATAGAATACAGTCAGCAAAGTGCAAAGAAAACTCAAAAAGTACTTATTTGTTCGATTTTATCAGTGGATGCTTTGGATTTCAGCAGAATCTTTCCAGATCTCTGGCAAAAGTTGCCAAACGTCAAGCAGCTCTGGTTAGATGACCTGCAGTGGTACTGCCCTCTGCACAAAAGTATATGTAAAACAAATTGGTTTTGAACTCAAGCACACTAGCAAACCCTTTGCAGAATTCCTGCAGTATCAGGAATCCTTGGAAATAAGTTCACTAACCCTGAGAAATATTGAAAAAATACAGAACAAAGTGCACAACATGAGAATATTTTGGCATAGTGAGGAAAATTTTGGCAAACTCATCTTTTTCAGTATAAGAGGAGGGTAGGCAATATTAGAATATGCTTAAAACAGCCTAAGGGTAGTACAGTAACAAATGGAGGGTGTTTCTTTAACAACCGCAGGCTGAAAAACAGTGATAAATTCAACAAAATCAATACATGCAGCACAGAAGTGTTAAATAGTACTGAGACAGTAACAGCAACTGCAAAAACATACTTATATCAGCTTTGTCCAGATGTTTTAGAACCAATCCAAATCTTGCAGTCACAGGTGTCCAAGCCAGGCTGAGGGAAGCTCTGAATAAATGAGCACGATCTCACAAAAATGTAATTCTTTTAAATCAACTGGATGAAAGACCTTTACACAGTTACTCCCTTTGGCTAACCAGATAAAAAGCAATAAACTTTAAACCAGCAGTTTGCCATTTGCATGGGTCAAATTCAGCTCTGCTCCCACCAGAATGCAGAAGAGCCCTCTTAATGTAAAATGAACTGGTTTTTAGCTTAAGTGCAGTAACACATACTTTACAGAATTCCTGCAGTCTTAGGAAACCTTGGAAAAAAGTTCACTAACAATAAGAAATATTCAACAAAGTACAGAACAAAGTGCACAAGATGAGAGAATATTTTGGCAGACTCAGGAGAACTTTGGCAATGTGATGGTGCATAGTTTAAATGCAAAACACTAAGGTGTGTGCTACTCTGTGGGAGACATAGGCCGAAGACTGTGTTCCAGTCACTATTAGCATGCAAGTCTCATGAGGTATAGGTTCATAGGTGTGTACTAGGCTAATGGCCTTGGAGCCTTTACAAGCCTAACCCATAGGATTACCCTGGCATCGTACCACCCGTCCTTATTTCTCAGTACCTTTATCGAGTAGAGCCACTGCAGTGATCTCCAGGGTGAATTTTCTATTTCCCATCCACTCATCAAGATTTCTCTTGAAGAGTGCCAGTGAGGTCATCTGTTTGATATGTATGGGAAGTCTATTCCATAGTATGGGCAGTCTCTGGGTTATGAACCTGTCCCTCCAGCACATTCTGTTGATTGTGTTAATGAGGTTGAGGTCTCTGGAGCATGTGGTGTGGAGGGATTGGGATTTCTTTAGATGTAACATTTATAACAGAGCTGGGTCAGACATGGCTTTGTAAGTCAAGCAGAAATCCACTTCTAAGTAGGTGATATGAGACAGAGAATAGTTGGAGTTTTTTGAGTCTGTCCATATAGGACAAGTGTTTAAGGCCTAGAATCCTCTTTGTGAGGTACTTTTGTGGCCTCTCCAGTTGTTGCAGGTGTCTAATGAGGTGCATGCCAAATAGGGCATTGTACTCGATGATTGCTCTAATGAGGGAAGAGTAGAGGGAGACAATGATCTCTTTCTTCCTAGATGCAAAACCCTTAGTAATGAGATGTGCAAATAGAAGGACTTTCTGACCACAGTGGCAATGTGGTGGTTAAGAGGCTGCTGTCAATCTGTGTTCCCAGATCTCTTATAATGCATTCTGTGTTCAGTGGACTACCATCAATGAGGTAATTCATGGGAAGTGTTTTTTTCCCAAAGGGGAAGATGACACATTTTTTGGCATTGAGCTTAAGGCCATGGTTCTGACACCAGTCGTTGGTCTCAGTGAGGCCTTTCTGTAGGATGTCAACATCACTTGGGGAGTTAATAATGACTTCCAACTTGCAATTGTCTGTGAACTTTATCAGCCAGAGTCCCTTCACGTTGGCCTGGACTTCTGAAAAGTAGATACCAAACAGGAGAGAACACAGGGCTGATCCCTGAGGGACTCCACTCATGACCGGTCGGCAGTTTGACTTGGAGTCAGCTACTTTCACACTGTGGGTTCTATCTGTGAGCCAGTTTGCAACCCGCCTAGTGATATAGGGGTTGATGCCTAGCTTAGTGAGTTTTTCTATGATTCCTGAGTGGGGAATAGTATCAAAAGCTTTGATGCCTAGCTTAGTGAGTTTTTCTATGATTCCTGAGTGGGGAATAGTATCAAAAGCTTTGGCCAGATCAAGGTAGGCTGTATGAACCACCTTGCCTTCATCCATAGCACTGGTGACTGACTCAAAGAAGTCGACCAAGTTAAGGAGGCATGATCTACCCTTCACAAAACTAAACTGTGTGGGATCCAGACTTTAGAGATTCCCTATATCCTTGTTTATTAGGTCCATGATGATGCATTCCGTAGTTTTGTGTATTAGACTTGTCAAGCTAATGGGGCGATAGTTCCCAGGGTCTGTAGTCACTCCTCCTTTGTTGAGAGGGATGACTATAGCAGTGCACCATTCGGTAGGGACAAAGCCCGATGTGAGGCTGTGATTGAACAGGGCACATAGGTGAGGTGCCAGTTCACTCTGTAGTTCATGTAGAACACAGCCAGGGATATTGTCAGGTCCCATAGAAGCTGTATTCCTGGCCTTGGACAGTGCTGTTTTAACATGTGCAGTAATACTGGGTGCTTGGCAATCTACTGGCATTGTGATTGGCTCTTTGGGGGGGGCTAAAGTTGGCACTGAATCTGTCGGCCAGTACATTGGCAATATTTGTTGGCTCGATATAGGAGGTACCATTGTGCAGTAGTTCAGAGCAAATCTGGGTATTGCTGTGGAGATTCTTTACATAACTATAGAAGCCCTTGTGGTTGTCTTTACTATCTGCTGCAATTCTGTTTTCATAGCTAGCTTTAGAGGATTTGATGAGGGATTTCAACTTTTTGTTGAGGCTGATAAGGGAGTTTTTCCACTTTTGGGACTTAACCTTATTCCGCATCAGTTTCCTCCTTTTGTTGTAGAGTTTGTTTTTGTCAGGGGACCACCAGATTGGCTTCCTTTTTTGGAGGAGAGTGTCTTGGTTCTATTGGGTATGGCAAGATCCATGCATTTGTGTATGTGTTGGTACAGTGCATTTGTGTATGATTTGGCAGTCATGCAACTATTCTCCATTCGCATGTGTGCCGTGAAGTTAACCACCTCTATTTTTAGAAGTCCAAAGTTAGCTTTGGAGAAGTTTTTCATGGTGGTTACCTTTGTTGGGGGGGGGGGGGATCTGGATTTCCAAGGTGATTAGTTGTGGTCAGATCTAACCAGGGAGGAGTTGACTATTGGTGTAGAGCAACGGTCGCCCATGTTAGTAATAAGCAGGTCATGGATGTTGCTACCTCTAGTGGGTGTAAGAACCAGCTGGTCCAGGGCATTGGAATTAATGAATTCCAGGAAATGTTGGGCAAGTGTATTGGTACATGAGTAGTTTTCCCAGTTAATGGAAGGGTAGTTAAAGTCACCCAGTATGAGAGTGTTAGGTTGGACCCTAAAATTCTCCAGGGTGCATAGGAATGTGGAGTGTGAGTCTTGGGACATGGTTGGAGACCTACAACAGGCTACAACCTGAATCACTGTCTTACCCAATGTCAGCTGCACCTGAAGTATCTCTGATGTGTTATGTTGGGCTACCAGTCTGGAGGTGTGTGCATCCTTTATGAATATGGAAACACCACTGCTTTTGGAGCTTCAGTCCAAGTTCTGGGGCCGAAAGGTGTGGAATGAGTTATAGCCTGATACTGCAGGGGTGATTTCTGCTGCCTTAAACCAGGTCTCTGTTACAGCACAAATGCTAATGTTCTCCATTTTAAGGAGTGCTTCAAGTGAGTGTGTTTTGAGAATTAGACTTCTAGCATTGAGCAGCATGACCCTCAGATTGCATTTGTTTGTTGCTGTTATGGTGGTAACTTTGTCTTTGGAACACCACCTAAAAAAGGCACTATAGGGATGGCAAGAGCCTTGGCCAGTATCCGGATGCCCAGGGGTGACAGTTGCAGGCCATCTCTGACAAAGCATCGAGGTCTATCAGTCATGTCATCCCAGGCATACAGACACTGGATCCCCTTAGAATGACACCAAAAACTTACCCAATTGTTGAAATCAATAATTTTCTGCTTGTATTGTGGTATCATTCTTGGTGATGGTAGGATGCTGCTCAGGGTTAGGGTCATACCCACCTGGACTACATAATCCGAGAGCTCTTCCATGTCTCTTTTCATGTAGTCCAGGGAGATACATCTCAGGTCATTCACACCCATATGTACAATGACAAAGTCATATTTGTACCTGTTGTTGAGGGACCTGAGTGTTTGCATTATGTGATGGATCCTGGCACCTGACAAGCAGCTGACTGTTACTTTCTCCTTATTCAACCTAGTGAGTGGGACATCAGTGTGTCTCACTATTGAGTCACCTATGACTAGTGTGCTGGGCATGCTGTTTTGCCTTAGGGGCTTTGGTTTAGTGGCACAGTGTTTAGGAGAGCTATGTGTCTCGTGATTAGCGTTGTGTTGTGGTAGTTGAGTGCATTCCTCCCTTGGAGGTCTCTGCTGCTTGAGTAGATTTTTATTGAGATCCTCCGTGAAGATGGGTGTGTAGTTTGTGTTTTTATGTGAAGACAGTGCTGGTGTGTGTTCTGGAGGGCTGTGTGTTCCATGTGGTGCAGTACAAGTGTTGACCTTCTCCTCTTGACCAGCTATTCCAGTCTCGGCTGGAGAATGCGTGGCTTCCAATTTGGACATATAAGTGCATCTCTCACAAGTCTGAGTGTTGGGAGGTAGGAGGAGAGGGTTGTCGGTATACATGAGGCAGTTGCAACATTGCCTCAGGATGCCCAAGTTCACCAGGTTTAGACATGCCTGGAGGGGTGGACATAAGTACTGGAGCTGTTTCCTTGTAGAATGTTTAATGCTGGTAGCACTTTTGTGTGCTACAATAATTGCTACAAGAAGTCTGGTGTGGTAAAGTGCTAGTCTAATAAGCTAGTAAAAGTGCAGGAGAGGAGAGAACTAGCAGATCTAAGGGAAAATTGAAGAGCAGACTTTGACACCTCTCAGAAGTTTACAAACAGTCCTGGATACAGCAAATCTGTATCTGAACTAGACTAGTTTCAGGAAAGGCGAGAAAAGTGCAAATGCATGCTTTTAGACCAGAAAGTTGAAGGAGATTGAAAAACTTGCCCAAAAAGCCAATAACCTACAATTTCTGGGTCAGAAATCACTCCTTTTGTGGTAGATAGGCTACCTAGTGCTTACCACTCCCACTGATAGGCTAGAAGGCTTCCCTCTGACACAGAAAGGCTTAGGGGGCTCAGAAGCTTACATACAGTCCTGGATACAGCAAATCTGTATCTGGACTGCTTACAGGAAAGGTGGAAAAGCACAAACGTGGGCTTTTAGACCAGAAAGTTGAAGGAGAAGGAAAAAACTGCCCAAACAGCCAATAAACTACAATTTCTGGGCTAGAAACCACTCCTCTTGTGGTAGATAGGCTACCTAGTGCTTACCACTCCCACTGACAAGCTAGAAGGCTTCCCTCTGACGCAGAAAGGCTTGGGGGGGCTCAGAAACTTACAAACAGTCCTGGATACAGCAAATCTGTATCTGGACTAGACTAGTTATAGAAAAGGTGGGAAACAAGCACAAATGCAGGCTTTTAGACCAGAAAGTTGAAAGAGATGGAAAAACTGTCCAAGCGGCCAATAAACTACAATTTCTGGGCCAGAAACCACTCTTGTGGTAGCTAGGTTACCTAGTGCTTACCACTCCCACTAATAAGCTAGAAGGCTTCCCTCCAACACAGAAAGGCTTGGAGGGCTCAGAAGTTTACAAACAGTCCTGGATACAGCAAATCTGTATCTGAACAAGACTAGTTACAGGAAAGGCAGGAAACAAACTTAGAATTTTTTTAAAAAAACAGAAAAGCAGCTAAAATAGCACTAATAACAATCCAAGTGCAGTTCAAGCTAGCACACTTCTGTTTGATTTGTTGTAATTCACATGGGCTGCCCTATATGTTGTGGTGTCCTGTCAGGGAAGGTCACCTCTGTTTAGTGGAAAGTATTCTGTGTAAGCCCTTTAAATAGTATACATCTGTTTGACTGAGAGGCCAGAGTCACATTAACTTTACTTTTTTTATGTGGGGGAGAGGGGGTGGAGTGATTGCAACTGCATCTCAAAGAGGAATACATGCAGTGAAACTTGTATTCCTCATCCTACCATGGTGTGATTGCAAGAATGGTGTGTCCATTTAATTTTTACAATCACTTCCTATTATGGACAGCAGTTATGTAGAAAGATTATGTGTCTTTGTATTCTGAGAGAGTCATTGTCTAAATTACTATTCACTAAGTCTGTTGGCTTGCTAATGCTCTACTGGGTTTGAAAAACTTATCCTAAGGCCTTTGTACCATGTACCATGTAGCATGTCTGGGCTTCCTCTTCTTTCATCTGTATCAGGTGGCTGTATATCTTTATTGTGATTTTTGTATTTGTGTGGGTGGTCCTCCACACATTTCCATGTAGGAAAACTTAGATGGATTACAGTAGGGTATTGCATATACATCCTGAGGGATGTCCTGGCATGTACCTCATTCTACACACACACGCGCACACACACACACACACACACACACACACACACACACACACACACACACACACACACACACACACACACACACACACACACACACACACACACACACACACACACACACACACACACACATGCACACACACACACGGTGGTGGCATGTAAAATGGGTCAGGACAAAAATGGGCAGTTTAATGTGCTGTTAAGGTTCCTTTTACAGTGTCTTTCACCGTCAGGCATGACAAGTTTTAATATCAAAGAAATATATGTTAGAATGTCTGCTGGGACATTTTACATGAGATCAGTGCTGCCGATGAACACATAGGTCATATGAATAGGTCTGTAGAAGGGTCATAATTGCACATGCGCACACCAAGGCAACTAGCCTACCACAGGACTAGAGGGCCATAAATTCAGAGCTGAGTAGCAAACTCATTGATGACAGACACTGTAGTTACTTTCTGGGATCCAGGCAGCTTTGGTACCCATGGTGGAGTTCTGGACTTGGGTGCAGAACTGCACAGAGCACCTCAAATATCAGTTGCCACAGATGAATATTGTCAAAACATGTGGCACTGTTTGTGCAACCTATCTGACTCGGGGCCATAAAGCGAACAAGTGTAGCACTTTTTGTTGTTACAGTAACATCAGGACTACAGCTACAACATCAGACTGCTCAAGGTATGTTAAAGGTAGATTTTCCATAACTCTCTGTTACATAGGTTTCCTTAGATTGACTGCACGTGTTGGTGAAGGAAGCATTTGTGTTTTCAGAGGTGCCTTGCTGTCAGCTTCCACCGCTGTGGATATAAATATTCCTCATGTCTGGGAACTGTTTAAGCCCTATGATGATGGCAGTCAAATCTCAGCACAGTCGGAGGGGGTCAATGTGGCAATGATAGACACAGGAAATGTGGTGGCCATATCAGCTCCCTCTTCCACAGACACAATTACTCAGCCTGTGCAACCCACCTTTCAGTCTGTAGGTGCCACAAAAGGAAAGAAGGTCTACTATAAGTGCTCACGTGCTAGTAGCTTATGACACTTGCTCACAGTCACTTACTTATAAACGTAAGTACTTTAACTCTGACTAGTCTGATCTTATTGAACTACTTAGCATCTCAACACCTGACCCCATTGAACTCTATAACCCTATCAAAGACCTAACTCAAATCCTAAAACTCCCACCAAGTTCCTAAATAGACTACCTGCTCACTATCTCTATAACTCTACTCTCTCTCCGTAAACATAAAATCCTTGATCCCTTCCTAATCCAAAAACTCCACTCCCCATCCATAACCCTCTAGTCTCCCATTGCTTCCTAAACTCAAACCGCCAATCCCTGTCCTTAAACCTAAATTCTCTAATCACTCTGTAAACATAAACTCTCCTTCTGCTCCCTAAACCTAAAGCTCCTCTCACACTCCCTAACTCTAATCCTAAAAATCTCCTCCCACTCTATAACCTTAAAGCTGACCTCCCACTCCCTAACCTTAACCCTAAGACCTCTATAACCTTAAAACTGACCTCCCACTGCCTAACCCTAACCCTAAAACTCCCTTCTCACTCTATAATCTTAAAACTAACCTCCCAACCCTAACCCTAAAACTCACTTCCTACTCTATAATCTTAAAACTGACACTAACCCTAAAGTTCCCTTACCACTCTATAACCTTAAAACTGTCATCCCACTCCCTAACCCTAAAATCTCTTCCTGATCACCCCATTAACTCAAATCGACACTTGCACTCCCTCCACTCCTTCACTACAACTGCCACACTTGTCTTTCACAAATTTGAATAAGGTGCTCAGGTTAGGTGCAACAGCTGCTTGCTTGAACTCATATTCAGGTCTGAGTAGGAACAGCAGCCTGTACAAGCCACAAGATGCTAAACCAGTGGTTGCAAGATAGTGTTATTTAGTTGCCTGGTTCTCAAGTGGTTGTAGCACAGTCAAGGAAATGACGTGGCCAATACATCAGCACATGGAGCACCCACATTTCCCATGGCAGAGTCACCCTTCATTCCTGCCAGCTCCAGTGATGATGAGAAGGATGGCAGGAGTTGGTAAAATGGTGTCCAACCATGCCATGAATACCATTCACCTTCATTGCCACCTGCTCAGTTAAGTCAGCAGAGTCAGTGTAATTGTTGGTTGGCCATGCCACTGATGCCATGAATATCACTTCTCATTTGATTTCATTCATTTGTACAGACCCTCTATAGAGCGACAGAAGCAGAGACCAATGCATCCATAACTAACCTAGTCATGACTTTATATGGTCTGTGTGGTGACCTGTGGGAGTGCCTGTCTCATATGTGCAGCATGATGGAGAGCCAGTGCAGGGATTATGTTAGCTGCATATGTCCCTATTTGTCCTTCCATCATGACTACTACTCACTGGCCTGGTCACCTCCTTCTCTGGTGAGGAAATCTACCATGGGATGGGATGGGATGGGATGGCATCATCTTGGACCCATAATGTCACCATCCCCACACCAAACACACAGAGATGGGGGCATTATAGAGTGTCATAGATGCCAATCTGGATGGGGTGCGCATGATGAGATCACCCTTAGAACATCCAGCATTTCTCACCCATGGAGTACTCTATCATCTGTGGGTGCTGTGGAGCATGCCTGTAACATTCCTTGAAGAGGAATGTGTGATCTTCCCCATGGAAAAGGACATGCATGAACAGTCCATATGTCTAGTACAACAGCCCTAAACCAATCCATTGGACCCTGTCACAATGTTGTGTCATCTGCTAGAGCTGCTCCTGTGCATACGTACCCTTCAGCATTGCTCACCAATGCTCATTCACATCCCAGTGTAGACACCACTCCCTCGGTGACCAGTGCTCCCAGTTCTCCTCACTCATACATCTCTGACTCACACAATCGCTCACACCATTAGCCTGTACCCCACCATCCATGTACATACACTGCCTGCTGCTGACACTTATCAGTGTGGCCCTCCCCACCTGTGCATATGATGACAGCTGTGCCTTGATCACAATACTCTGTTACGAGAGTAGCCTGTGTCTGATACACAGAGCATCCATTCTAATCATTGTACAGCACAGACAGGATGCATTATTGGCATGTATCGTTTTTTTCTGTTATATGCTATGCTTAATCTGGCCCATACTTACGAACCAGATGCTGCCTCTTAGCTAGCACCATACTGCATCCACCTCCGTCTCACTTAGTCATCTACTGCAACCGTCCTCCACAGGCTCCTCAGCAGCACCTCCTCCACTGCTGCCTCCCAAATGCTTCTCCCTTACTGTTTGTATAGTAACATGTAGTGTAGTAGTGCACACTCACTGGAAATATTTTACTGCTTGTTTCAGGGGTCACATTGCAGGGTACAACCAGAGACATCTAGACAGTGTAAGTGGACTTTTAGCAGTCTGAAAAGTGAACAATAATTCATATCTATGATAGAGTGGTGGTTTATGTATTCTCTGCCATAGTCAGTGGGTTCCTTATCGGTTTCATTAGCCATGGCTCCAGGTCATACCCATCATACCAATAATATGGCCCTGTGGAAAATCACCACACAAAAAAATGCTGCTATAAGTCACATGTGCCAGAGTCATACTGACTGCCTGGGTGTCATGTAGGCACATTACATATAATAATTGTGAATTGCAGACAACCTGGCAGTTGATAGAGCTAAACCCATTATTGCTGATATACCATCGTCCCTGATCCCCAGATAGGGCCTTTATTGCAATGGCTGTCTGTGCCTCATGGAAAATGGGCTATATCATAAAATGCCTGGAAGGTGTTGCTTCTCAACCCTGTGATGCATGGGAACCAGGTATGCTCTCCCATATGCTGTACCATGGCATTTAGGTTCAGGTGGAGTATCCTTGCGGTTAGGATACTCCCACTGTGTCCCCTGTTGGAAGGTCCCTATAGCCATAATTCTTAAAACTATGCATATCTCAGTGTCCACAGAGATGGACACTCCATGAATTTGAAGAGCCTGCCTATAATGGCAACATATCATGATCATCTCCCTATGGTACTTCTATCCATAGGGTGGAAGTGGACTGCTCTCTGCATAAAGGGGGTGGAATGTTCGGGAGAGAAGAATGATGAAGCAGTGCTGGAGGCAACAAACTGCATCTCTGTTACTACCAGCAGCAAAAACAGCATCTTGCACATACACATTTGGTAAATTTGTGGCTACTAAGTACATGTTGTCATGGTGCCCCATAACTCCAGGATGTTACTGTGGTCAAAAACTCTGGTGGTAGCAAATGCTCATTGCACAAAACATATGCACTTCTGAATCATGAAGCTATATATTTTACTTCAAGTGCATCTGACACTAATGCCATTATACTGCTGTTGCTCATTTCCATGTCATTATATCATCATTTGCTTATAATGCAGGCCAAAGTATATAGCAGCCGGTCATGGCTGTGATAAATGTGTCTATGAATCACTTTGTGCAGCCTGTGGGTGCCTCCATTCAAATTCTCCTACTGCAGCACATTAAATGTTTCTGAATCCCAGAGAAAGTGCCTACACAAATGTAACTATTGTAAACAGTGCTGTATTTAAGCAATAATCCAAGACTGGGTATGGGTATATCAGGATTTACCCAGATTTGGTCACAGGGGTGAAACT
Source organism: Protopterus annectens (assembly GCF_019279795.1). Classification (NCBI taxonomy): domain Eukaryota; kingdom Metazoa; phylum Chordata; order Ceratodontiformes; family Protopteridae; genus Protopterus; species Protopterus annectens. Next base: position 1,272,052,119 of record NC_056744.1, read on the forward strand.
CAAGTGATTTAACAAGGCCAACTGTGGGGAAATCCTGATATATCCACACACAGAAGTGGATTATTGCTGCTATACAATGACATTATTTAAGAAAGAAACTGCTTATCTTTCTTAAATATGATTTTGTATAACGGCACTTCAGTCTACTTCCGAGTTGTCTTCTGCAGGCTGATGTACTGCCATGTGTACAGGACCTGCATTCTCACTCATGCACAGTACATCAGTGCAGTGCAGGAGAATCAGTGGAGAAAAGAGAATCGCAATTGCAGTCTTTTTTTTAAGTAAAAAAAAATCTAAATTTTAATAGGGACAATGTGGAAATACAAGAAAAATCCAATATATTTGTGTTTCTTTAATTTTTTGCAAAACATACCTAATTTTGTTTGTATTTTGCTCTGTTACCCCAGCATATACCAAAATAAACAACACCTCGAATATTGGGTCACAAGATCAATATTTGATGGTTATGGAGTGTAGACTCCTGGTTAGGAGTTATCCAAGGGAGGCTTTGAAAAAAGCTAGAAAAAAAGTGAAAGAAGGGTTAAAATCAGATAAGCCCATTCAAAGTTTGTTTTTTTCTGACGGGGGAATATGGTTGTAAGTGGGAAAGGAGAAAGGCTATTTTATGTTACTAGGTAGACCTTTTTCAGATTGTCTAATGAGAATAGTTAGGGAAGCCTGTGGTTATTTCTGATGCCTTTCTAAGTACTATTCTTCCTAAAAAAGTGACTTTTTCCTTTAGTAGATATTATATTCTATAGGAATTGTTGAATAGACTTGTCAGAATTGCACAACATGTGAACCATCAGGGGTCTTTTAGATGTGGTGGTTGTAGTGTATGTAATAGGATACGGAATCTTTCAGGTTCTAGTATTAATGGTCACAAGTATATGTCCAATGAAAGATTTAATTGTAGATCATGTGGGGTGATTTAGATTTTGGGATGTGGATGTGAAAAGATATACTGGTATATAGGGCAAACTAAAAGAATGGTTAAGATTAGGGTGCTGGAACATTTAGCTGGCATTATAAGCCAAAGGAGGGAAAGTCCCATAGCGGAACATTTCTTGAGAAAACATGCTAGCAATGGTGCATCTTTATTTTTTAATGTCTTAGCACGGCCAGCAAGATTGGGGTGGGGGGGGGGGGATTCATTCATTATTAAATCAGTTAGAAACCACCTACATTTTAAACTATCGAACTCTTTATCCCAGAGGGTTAAATTTAGAAGTTTCTTTGAACTTTTGAGTGTTAAAAAATATAAAGAATGCAAAATGTATTTGCTTTTTACATATAAGTGTAAAAAGTATTTACTGTGTGGGTTTTCAGATAGGTGAATTGTGATGGGTATTTTTTTAAATACAATGTATTTAATTGAATAATTGCTAAGAATTTAATTGAATAAGTGTAATGATGGAGCGTATTTATTATTGCACAATTTATCTCTTGAAGACGAAAGGCCAAGGTACCAGGAATAAAGGTGCTCTGGCTTCTACGTTGGTTGTTAGTTTGAATAGACCAAAACAAAGTCTCTCAATGTTACTTCAACAGCCAGACTTTTTTCTATTGGTGTACGCACAATTTACAGTGGGAACTCTGGTTGGGCTGTCTAATCAGCGTGCACGTTTTAGAATACTAATGACCTCTTACTGTATAGTTGCATTTAATGTGTGTAAATAGAACTGTCATTGTGAATATAACATATTCCTGTTGAAATGTAAAAAGTAAATAAAAATGTTAACTCAAAAACAAAAATGAAGATCAGAATATGAGCCAACAAGCTGGGCTGATATTTATAGCTGTGTTTTTTAATAAAAATGATACTTTAACAGAGAAAAAAGTTTTACTTTATAAGGCACAGAAAATGCTACTAAACTATTGTTAAAACATTAATTCTTCAGATATGCAACATATAAAAGGAAGGCTGTAGCTATGACTATCATACAGAAGGTGGACTCTGCATACAGGGGGAATCTATACCTAGAAAAGGAATTCCAAGACGTTTATTGTGACAAAGATGATGACTATGACTTGGGAGATATTTATATATGTATATTTAAACTGAGTGTAAGTAGTGAGAACCAAAAAAGGTATGAGCATACATTTTGTTTGCTGAGCATGGCCTTCTTCTTAATGAAGGATTGGGACCTTCATTAAAACAACTGCACTGTTCACTTTCTCCACTGTTGGTATGACTCTGGAGGTGGTAATAATTACATAAGGGTTGTTGGGCAGCGCTGGCCCCATCTGAAAAACAATTTCCTGGGTCACAGTAAGGGAAAGAAAATCATTTTAACAAAAGATCAAAATCTTCCTTAATCTGGCAGTTTTCTGACTTAGAGAACTACACTAATGCAATTTCTTTAGAAAATTTCATTAAAATGATACTGTCTTCACCTTGCAGTTTAATCTTTCAAGCACAATATAAACATTTTACTTCTTTCTGCACATACCGAGATCAAATGTTTGTTAACAATTTGGTAGAAAACATTGATATTTAGTCTAGAAATACAGTATAATTATTTGATAATTTGTGTTTTTCAAAGAGCATTTTATATATATATATATATATATATATATATATATATATATATATATATATATATATATATGTGTGTGTGTGTGTGTGTGTGTGTCACTTTTCAGATCTAAACTAAGACAATATTCTGTGCCTCAGCAAATAGCTCGGTACAGCAATATTAACTGATGCTGTATGGATTGACACCACACGTAAGCACTATCAGACATGCTTTCTGACTTCATCTAGATATATTTTATGCCATGCTCATGAAAGCAGAACAGTTGCACTGCATGCCAACAGTCATCATTAATGAATGCTTCCTTATAGCTAATGCTGCTTTGTGCAGAACACCCTGTAACCACCTAGTGACCCTGCTCCTGGCTCAGCTAGAAGTGGTTACATAACATATAGTTGGATAGACAGACAAACAAAAATTTCAGAAAGAATGGCCAAACTGATGCACATTCGTACTTTTACATCTGAATCCTAATTCCATTTATGCTGCAGTTTTCCTGAATAAAGCAAATTATATAAACCAATCGAGGTGTCTAGTGCTGGACAGATTTCCCTGGAGAAGGGTAATCAAGATTCATTAAATTAAATGTAATTGCTTCCTTTTACTGTCCGCATAGGTCAACAGATGCAGTTTTAATTTAAATTGTGGACTTATGGCATGTGTGCTGCAGACACTATTGACACAACAGCATGACATCTGAACAGTTATCTTAATTTCATTTGTTTTCTCCATCTCCCCATTAATTTTCATGGGAACACTGCACTTATTACATTTTGCATTATTCTCAAATGGATGCACAGTATACATTTTCTTACTGAAAAAGACTATTCCTACAGTTTCTGTAACCACTGTTTAGACTGTTTGAAAAAAGCTTTTTAACCAGGAAAGGAAAATCATTGCTTCTGCATTATTGTTATACTTATTGCCAAGTCAAAACAGCAAATGTGCAGCCAAGTTTCCTGTGGGGTCTTCCTCTTTTCTAAATGGGTGAGCTATATAAAGCACTAGCAGGTCACATGAGCTGCTCAGCCTGCCTTGCTGACTATGAGTGTGTGGTGTAGCTGGATGCAAGGGCTTTATTGTCTGTCAGTTATAACATGACTCTAGCAATTAAAGCACACTGGCTTCGCTACTGGCTGGGGAATTAGAACAAGCTGCATCCAGTCAGTAGTACATTTTTCTTGTCAGTTATTCACCAAGAATAGCCCAATTATGCTGCAGTATGTCATTTCCAGCCACAGTTTGCTTTTCTTCCAATTTGTGCAATGTATTTAAATGGCAAGCAGCACCTGCCACCACCCTTTCCCTGGGGATACACTTAGAAATGTAGTCTGTGTTTTCCTGTGTCCTTTCCTTTTCTGGTCAATGAAATTTAACATTTAAAAAACTCCATAAGTAAAGCTGAATTCCATCCTTTTTGATGTCCTCCTTTGCTTACTTTAACAATGCCTCAACCAAGGTCAGACTGGTACACAGAAGACCTGCAAGACAGTAATTGCAGGGGGTCACCAAACTCACATTTTACTTACAGAGTTCTGGCAGTGATACACATAGCCAGCTGCAGTGTAGTATCTGGCCACTCTTGCATTTCCTTGCTTAAATGAAAGGGTTTTCTTAATTTCCCTTTTCTCTAGTAAGACAGAATGGTGGTATTGCAGCACTGTTTGTAGAAGCACTTTGGGCACATATGTTGAAATGCAATATACTAATCAAGGAAGCACATTATTTGGAGGTAAAACTTTGAAGAATAATGCAAGAATATGAGCACTTCTGCCATTAGATGATATTTTCTGTCTCGAGACTCATTTTTTTGGAAATACATGATTAACGGCACACATCCAGCCACATTTAACTTACCTAAGCATTGTATCATAAAAGTAGTATTATTTATAGTTACAAAATAAAAAATAAATAAGAACATGAACAAGCATAGGAGTCTGTCTAGTTCCAACCTCAGTTACATTTTCTGTTCTTCAGCAGCCTTATTGATTTATGTAATTCAGTGCCCTGTAACAAAGAAATACAGTCTTCCCAGACTGAATGGAGCTGTGTATAATAAGTGTATCAGTAGCAAATATTAATCAAATAGATGAAGCTCATATTTAAATTTATAAAGATGAGTAATCCCAGACAGTCTTGTATTTTTCATAGACTTAACTGCAGCAAACGAAGAGAATTACTTCTGAATCAGTTTATGAATTGTATCACAGAAGTGTAAAGTTCTGGGTTACTAGACAGCTCTTCCTTGCAAACCTGAATTTCATTCTCTCACATAATGTGTAGCTAATCAAATTATTTAATGACTGCCTCAAAAGTGATTTCACTAAATGACCCTCAACTAACTAGAAAAAAGTGATGAACCAAAAATAATAAATAAATCATGCATAACCCTAAGCAAGATATCTAATAATAACTAGGTATTTTGGGACATGTGTACACATCCTGCAATAGTCTAGCATCCTGTATAAGATAACTTTGTATGATGTGCACCCACTGAAAGCTGGGAAAGGATCAGGCTTCCCCATGATCCTTATCTGGATTAAATGGGTAAAGAATATTGAATGAATGGATTACAGAAATTCACTGAATGAATCTAACTCTTCCATTGTAATACACAGCCCAATCAGCAGTGTTTCCCACCCCATGAGAGGTGGGTTAGGGTTAGGTTTACAACATGCTGCTGCTAGCTCTGCATGTCACCTAGGATGTAATGTGCTAGTCAGCAGATGATCAGTATTATGTCAAAATGCTGAGAGAAATGAGAAGCATTTTATTTTTTTTTTTATAAAAGTTATCTAGGCAACAGAATGAGTGAATGCACTGACAAACTGGTTCATTTTCATTAATCAGTCTGAAGTCAAATAGAGGACCTGCATGACAGTGCAGTATTATCTTTCTATATTGCTATGGGGCATAAGTTCCTTGCCAAGAATACTTTACAACAGGGAGGTGAGAGAGATGCTCTGTATGTCTTTGTGAATGCCTGTTTTTATGCTGAGGAGAGGAAGATGTGATATGTAATATTGTGCATACGAAGAAGTTTATTTATAGAGAGAGAGCAATAACTGACTTGTCAAAGTGTACCCACACACACAGACAAATGCATGCTAAAATTTTAAAAGCTTCTTAATGAGTATATATTGAAATGTGTATCATAGCTAATCTGCCATAATTTATATTTCAGTAAAAGTACTGTAATAAATATCATAAATATCAGTCATGTATTTAAGATTTTCAGCCTTCTTGCTTCTCAAACAATTTATTGTATTATACTCTTGCCTCCCATTGAGAATTTTTTTAGCATGATTCTTATATCCTAAATGTGTTAGTGGTTTTCTTTATCTGAATTATTTTTACTATCTGTATTGTTCAGTACTGTTGCAGTATGTGGAACTCTTCTCTCCTGGGCCTTCACTGAAAAAGGGCAGCTTATCTACTCAGCCAGACAACCCTGGTAAACAAATGCAATAAATAAAAATAAATAAATAATTATATAGACCTTTCGCAATACAGCAAATATTGAAGTAAATGACCTCCCTTGCCAAACTTGTTATTGTGTTTTGCATTTATTTATTTAGTACCTATTTATTTATTCCATTTGTTAATCAGGATGGCCCAACTTGGTTATACTTATTAGGAAGAAAAAAATGTAGAGTTGCAAGTATTAGAGCATTAGAAGAAGGTATTGAGATAAGTGGGGTGGGGGTCTCAGTTGGTACATATAGGTAAGTAATTTATATAGCAGGTATGATGGAGGACTTTGCTTCATTAGTTTTTATAAATTGAGTTAAGGTGCAAAATTGTTAATTGGAGTGTGTGTGTGATTAATAATGTTACATGAAAAAATGAGCAGTTCTAGTTGTCACATAGATGTTTTATTATTTTTTTTTCCTGTGGAATAGTTTCAAGAAGTAATTCTGTATGATATTCCATATTTTTTAAATATAAACTGAACAGTAGGAATTTCCAAAGTGGCTGTAAGATGTTACAGTTTGCAACAGATTTATTAAAGATCTAAGAGTTAAGAATGTAGACTTTGATTAGGTGAGTAATTGATAGATATTTTAGGATTATGAATTATATGATGACCAACTTTTAATGGAGAAATAAATGCATTACAGACCTTAAGGCATTCAATATTTTTAGACGTACACAATGGTGAGTCTTGTGAGGTAAGCTGAGAATGAATTTGGTTTCATTGCTGCATGGTTGCTAAATTGGTCTTTGTAATGCTGGTAAGAAAAGAGATACATCTAGCAGTATGGGGAGAAGAAAAGAGATACATCTAGCAGTATGGGGAGAAGAAAAGAGATACATCTAGCAGTATAGGGAGAAGAAAAGAGATACATCTAGCAGTATGGGGAGTAGAAAAGAGATACATCTAGCAGTATGGGGAGAAGAAAAGAGATACATCTAGCAGTATGGGGAGAAGAAAAGAGATACATCTAGCAGTATGGGGAGAAGAAAAGAGATACATCTAGCAGTATGGGGAGAAGAAAAGAGATACATCTAGCAGTATGGGGAGAAGAAAAGAGATGCATCTAGCAGTATGGGGAGAAGAAAAGAGATACATCTAGCAGTATGGGGAGAAGAAAAGCATGAGCTGATGTTAGCACTGAAGATTCTGCAGATAGGATTACGCTTTGTATAGGGACCCAATCTTTTAATGATTTTATTTATGATGCAATCTATGTGGTAGTCAGACTTCATGTTTTTGTCAATGATAACTCTCAATAATTTAGTTTTGTATACGTGTTCTATGGCTGTGTTGTTCATGCTTTTATTTTTAAGGTTATCTTATTATGTTTGCATTGTTTTCAGTGTAAATAATAATAAGTTTGCTTTCTCTACATCCAGGGGAATGCGTTAGTCTACTAAGAGCCATCAAATTGAATATGCCTATGGATTAAGGGATTATTGCTGAAACAACTTTAATCAACAGAGGAGTTTTTTTTTTCTTTTCTCAAGAATTGTGTAACATTACAGTTATCATATATAGATTTGAGACCTCTGAGGATGTCCTCCAATAGGGAAATGGACAGTCTTGCCCCCTGCAAAATAAAAATGTACCAACAAAGTTTGCCAAAAGTTTTTTTTTTTATTTTGGATCTTTTTTTTTTTAATCTGGTTGCAGTTGTTTTAATGGTTGTTGCTAGATCAACATCATTCTGCATTCAGTAACCATTGTGATTGTTGTATCCAAGTTTCGATGTCCAGAAAAGTTTGTAGAGTGTGTGGTGTGTGTGTGTGTGTGTGTGTGTGTGTGTGTGTGTGTGTGTGTGTGTGTGTGTGTGTGTGTGTGTGTGTGTATATATATATATATATATATATATATATATACACACACACACATTTTTTTTTCTTAAATTTCATTGTTAAATATATTGAAGAATAATGGGCCTAGACTGGAACTTTGAGGTACTCCAAGTATAACTGGTAGGTAGGAGGAGTATGTGTTTTGCCTTCATATACTTAAAGTACACCTTTCTAGGTATATGTGAAACCATTTAATGGTAAGATAACTTAGACCAATGTCAGCAAATCTTTCAGGTAAAGTTGTATGGCACATTGAATGTTTTGGGTAAATCAAGAAATAGTGAGGTGGAGGCGAAGCCTGAATGGCTAACTGAAAGCATCAGTATTTTAGAGCCCCATATAACTAGTTAAATAAGACAGGAAAAAATATATATTTTTTTCTTCAAAGTATAAAATCTTATAGATAAAGGACTAATTTAGATAATTAGAAATGTTGGTGAAGTTTTACAAATAATTTCCTGTCAAAAAGCTTGGAGATATATTCACTTGTTAAAATGAGCAACTCAAAGAATTCTCACCAGAATGCTGCCTTAAAGAAGAAACTACAACAGATGGCACCTACCCTGTTAGGAGTTGTCTTTGAAGATGGATGATTTTAAAGAGAACCTGAAAAATCTTAAAATAAGCAGTCAAAAGCAAGCTGACACCCTCAAGGAAATGCTACAACACCACCAGACAAGGATAACAGGAATAGAGGTTTCTCTAAATGACTTAGAAAGCAGACTTAAATAAAAGGAAACACAGAAAGAACTGCTTCTTAAACAAAACACTTAGTCGGTTAATAAAGTAGATGACTTGGAAAATAGGGAGAGGAGAAATAACATCAGGATTTTTGGATTACCTGAAAGCACAGAAGGTGAGGATATTATTTCCTTTTTATCAAGCTGGATCCCTGAATTTTTTTAATTTAAAAGAAGGACTTTCCTTTGGCATTGAAAGGGCACACAGAGCTCTTGGGAAACCTGCCACTAACTCAAACTCTCCTCCTAGGTCAATAATTATCAAATTTCTTTCATACTTGGACAAGGAACTGATTTTAAGATCTGTTTGGAGGAAGGCACCTCTAAAATATAAACAGAGCCTGATAAGATTTGATAACTATTCATCTAGAATAATGGAACAAAGGAAAAAAGTGTGGCCAATGATAAAGTTTCTGAAACAAAATAACATCAAGGTACAACTTGCATATCCAGCTAAGATAAGAATACTGTATGCCAACAAGAAGAGGACTTTTATTGACTTAGAGGAAGCCTCTTCATTTATTAAAACTAATAATGTGATTACTTTACCAGACGATATGGATTGGATGTCACCTTCTCTCAAGAGAACAAAAGAAACAAGTGTCTGGCCAGATGTCAAAAAGAAGAAGCAAAATACTGATACTGTTACAGCCAAATCTCTCAAAGCATCTACCACGATATGAATTGTTTTAACATTACTTTAAAGGACCACTTTTACTGCTTGGAATTTTAAAACAAAGGTAACTAACTACTAGAATCTTTATATTTTTTGAAAATAGATACGAGAGTTTTCACATTACCTCAGGTATGTAAAACAGGGTACTTTTCTTTCACAGAAGGAGGGTTATATAGTACATGAAATAGTTATACTGTAAATCAACATACATAGTATATGTGCATTTCTTTCAATTTTCTTTCTTTCGCTCTTCTCTCGTTATTTATTTTAACTGCATCTTGTCTCCCTTTCTAAATTATCTCCTATTTATTATACTAATATAGTCTGCATATATTTTATAACTCACTATCTATACATAAATAATAGTCTAAAATAATCTAGTTTTTAAGGTAGACTAATTGGAATAGTGAACTTAATAAATTGTTATTACAATATTTATTAGATTAATGATAGTCACTGTTATGCTTATTGGGACTGGGGACATGTTCGTGATTAACTCTGAAATGTTCCATTCATGTACATATGTCCTTTCAATTATTTCCTTTTAGTATTAACAAATACATAAAAAAAGGAATGAAAAATGTACTGTTGGTTAAGAGAAGTGAAGCTTTCTTCACATTCTGAGTTGCCATAGCAACAGTAAACGATTGCTGCAGTTTCTAAAGACACTGAATCTGTGAAGTGCATTTAGCCTCACAGATAACAAATAATAAGAAAAAGTAATGTTGTTTAGTTATTAAAATGAAAAACAACCTAAACAAGGTAAAATAAATACATACTAGGACTATTTGTATATATTTTATGATTTATCTTCATAAGATTACATATTCCTGGAAACACAACTGAAATGTTCCCAAACGACATGTGCACTGAAATGTAGCTGCCTGATTAAAAACTATTACTCATTTTAACTTGCTGATTCCACAAGCTGTCTGCACTGTAAAAGTTACATTTTATATGTCACTTGAAAGTGACAGTCTCTAGAGCACATGGAAAGATACATATTACTTTTTGCAACATGTTATTTTTGCAGTTACCTCACACTCTGTACAAACTCACTTGGCAACTGATAGCTATTCATTTAAATATTAAATGTGCCCTTGAAATGCTATTGACATTTTGACAAAATATAATGTGAACTGTAAAATGAAGGACTTGAAAGAAGTGAAGTAATGCATAGATTTCAAAGACAGTTCTTGACACTACAGTAAAAGTAAAATTGTATATTCACAAGGAAGTATTGAAATGTTTTATTCTTCCAGTTAAAACAGCTTACTGTCAACATTTTACGATATCAGAAAGTTTGAAGAGCTAGGAAATTACTATTCTTTGTCTTTATAATGATTATTAGACAGATGTTAGACTCTGCTTATTTTAATGAATTGTGACATATGTTTATGAGGAAAAGTGGACTCGAGTATTCATATTGGACTACACATTCCTGGAAACTCAACTGAAATGTTCCCAAATTACTTGTGAATTTAACTGAAACTGCCTGATTAATAAGCATAATTTACTTTAACAACCTGAATCCATAAGCTATCTGCTCTATATATGCTACATTATATATGTCACTTGCATATGACAGTCTCTAGAGCGCACAAAAAATACATATTATATTTGCAACATGCTATATTTGCATTAACCATACATTCTAAACTAACTCAATTGGCAACTGACAAGTTATTTATTTGAAACATCAGTCTAAATATTAATTGTGTCCTTGAAATATTGTTGCCATTTTGACAAAACAAAACCTGAATTGAAAAAGGAATGATTTGAAGAAGTGAAGTATTGTACAGATTTCAAAGACAGCTATTGACACTACAGTATAAGTAGAAATGTATACATGCAAGGAAAAAATTAAATGCTTTATACTTTTAGTTAAAATAGCTTATTGTTAACTTTTTGCTTTATCAGAAAATTTAAAGAGCTAGGAAATTATTTCTAATTTGTCTTTATAATGTTTTCTGAAGTGATGTTAGTCACCAACTTGATTAATGGATTGCGAGTCATATACAAGACGGACTACTGAATGTTATTTCTGTTTACCTATGTTTGCTGAATTTCTTTTATTAGTACTGATTTAAAACAAGGGAAAGAAAGGGAAGGGAAATCTCTGTTTTTGGTCAAGGAAGGAGAGGCTCAAGAGTATTCTAACTGCCCCAAGAACTCTCTAAGATGTTCTAAATACTATTTGATTAATACTTACTTAAGGTAAGTCTTGATTACCATATAGGTACCTTCACATTCATTCTAGACCTGATGTGATTACCCTTTCTAGAAGCAGGAGGTGCCCTATGCAGGATGGGAATTGTCAGGCTGATCATAGTTCATTCTTAGATTCTGCTTTGTAAATCTATAAATATGCAAAAGCACTGCACACTAGAATGTAGGGTGCCTCTACTCAGAGTCAGGATACCACTGATAAACCATGTCTTTTCATAACTGTAAGTTGAAGTTGGTGAGCTGAATAGTGGGAAAGTAAAGGAAGACAGTATACCGTCAGTAAATTGATATTTCATTGGTAATCACTCATTGTCTCCTGTAGAGTCCTTTTAGTCAAATTATTTTAGTAATAATTTATTTGTTGTTGGCTTATTTAGTGTATGTTCCTCTGTTGCATTTAATTTAACAAAAATGACATATCTGTCATGTTTGGGATCTCTTAAGGGTAACTAAACATTGGATATTTTCTAAGTCAACATAATAATTGTTTACACTACTAACATTCCATCCTGATATATAAAATACTATAGAATAATAGAATAAAATAGAATTTAATATCTCTTTTAAGAAAAATTTCCATATAATAATTTAACATATGGAGCTCAGTTGATATTGTTGGTTAAAGGAATGAGTGATAATCCAATAGATCTATCTTTACCTATTGAATTATGAATGACTTTCATTCCATGTTTAATGAGAAATTCATATTTATTTGTATTTGATACTTTAGAGTTAATGTTTTGTAGAAGTACTTTTTTAAAGCCTGACCAGAATTTTACCCTACTTATATTTAAAGAAGAAAGAACATTAAATTACACTCCCAAGTTTACACATATAATAATAACATCCAATTTTATTAGAGAATATGGTATAACTACTATAATCAAAATAAAAAAGAAGCAAAATGTTTCTTCCAACAATAACTTGAAATGGATTTAACATTCTTATCATTAAATACTAATGGCTTAAATAATGCAAATAAAAGATCAAACTTACTAAAATATTTAAATCTAAATAAGGCACAAGTAGTATTTCTCCAGGAAACACATTTTAAGACTAATGATAGCTTTATTTGGAACCCTAAGGGCTATACAGTCTTAGCTCAATCCTCCTATAGAACAAAGACAAAAGGAGTATCAATTATCTGGAAGAAAAACATAATCACTCCAAAAGTTATTTATAAGACAAAGAAGGTCTACTAGCATTTGTTATAATTAAATTTAATAACAGAATATGGACCTTAGCTAATCTATATTGGTTCCCAGGAAGTAGAGCAGGAACAGTTAAACAACACCTAGATTTTATTTCCAACAATTATATAGGAAATCTTATACTGGGAGGAGACTTTAATTGTACCTTAGAAACTTCTGAAAACACCAAGAAGTCTTTTCCCATAGCAACTATTTCAAAATCCTTAAAAAATGGATTGATTCATTTCATTTAATAGACACTTTTAAAGTAAAAGATGATAAATCCTTATTATTTTCCCATAAAGACCATAGATTTGGAACACAAACCAGAATAGACAAATTATTCGTAGTTCAAGATTTACAAACAAAAATCCTCAAATTCGCAATAGTTCCATGCCCCTTCTCAGATCATGACTCTCTGATAATGAAGCTCCAAATAGAGTTTAAATTTTTAATCCTCTCAACTAGAATTCCATCATATATCACGGAAATTAAAGAATTCAGACCCTGGATGTTGTCAGAACTACAATTATTTCTTGACATTAATAATACAACATAAATCAGTAGAGTCATGGTTTGGGACTCATTAAAAGCATATTTATTTGGTAAGACCCTTAGCTGGTACAAAAACAAAGTTAGAGAGTGGGAATCTGAATCATTAGACTTGCAAACAAGACTCTTGACAGCAAAATCTAAAAAAAAATCAGAATTGTCCAGTCAAAGTCAAAAAAGAAATAGAGGAATTAAATAAAAAATATAATGAAATTCTAACACACAAAACTTGTCTAGCCTTGGAAAAATTAAAAATAAACTCATTAGCCACCTCCCCCAGATATCTACATAACTTATCTACAAGTATTAAAATACAATCTAAAGCAAATAACATTAGTAGTATATATCATGAAAAGAAAGAGAAAAAAAAAGTATCAGATATAGGAGACATGCTTGAAGCATTTTGGTTCCATTATATGGAACACTTCAAAAAGAAGATTTAGATACCAACCAAATAAACTTAGATACAAACCTTATCAATATAAAAAAATCCTGAAAACTTTAAACTAGACCTAAAAAAACTTATATCCTATAAAGGAATTGTTGACAAGATAAAAGAAAGTAAATCTAACAAAGCTCCAGGGATAGATGGTATAATTACGGAAATTTACAAACTCTTCCCTTCAACAGTAATCTCCCTTTTTCATAAAACTTTGCTAGAAGTCCAGTCAGAAGCAAAAATATCACCCTCATGGAAATATTCTCTCATAACACCAATTCTAAAAGATAATAAACCATCAGACCTTTGCACCTCATACAGACCTTTATCGTTACTGAATAATGATTACAAAATATTCATGTCAATCATAGCTAACAGAATTAAAATCCCACTTTCAAAGACAATTAATAATGATCAAACTGGATTTTTATATAACAGGCACACACATGACAATATTAAAAGGATACTTACTCTTATAGATTATGTGAATAAAGAAGCTAGAGAAACACTTGTAATTGGATTAGACATAGAAAAAACCTTTGATTCCCTCAACTGGGAATATCTATTTAAAACTTTAGAATTATTTGAATTCCTCCTCCCTTCATCTTATTACTATAAACATATATATTAATAACTTAGCCTGCATTAAATTAGGTCCTTTCACCTCAGACTCTATCCATATAATGAAAGGTACTAAACATGGATGCCCCCTTTCTCCTATTTTATTTGCTTTGGCTATAGAAATACTTGCATAAATAATATGCAATAATCCAAAAATAAAAGGAATAGAAGTCTATGACCAGTACATATCTAAAATAATGCTTTTTGCTGATGATATTTTATTAACCCTATCAAACTCCAGAGAGTCATTAGGAGAGCTAGAAGAAGTAATGGAGAAATTTTATAAGATTTCAGGTCTACACTTTAATAGACCAAAATCAAAATTTCTATTTTTAAATAAGAAAAAAGACCTACAAGTTACAGATAAATCCATCACAGGAAAACAAGAATGTATGCTAAATTTTTTAGTAATAGTGTTATGTAAAAATATAAATGAAACAATATTAATAAATTATAAAAACATTATTGAAACAATAAAAATATATATAGAAAAGTGGAACAAAATTATATTAACTTTTGAAGACAGATTGCAACTAATAAAAATGGTCTTATTGCCAAAAATGCTATATGTAGCATTAGCAATACAGTTAATTTCTGAAAGATGCATTCTTAAAGAAATAAACTCATGTTTAATACATTTTTTCTGGTATCCCAAAAAGAATAAAGTAGCTCTAACTCATTACATTAGACCCTGGAAACAAGGAGGATTGAACTTCCCAGAAATAGAAACATATATAAAAGTATATGTGCTTAAAACTACAATAGACTGGATAAACCCAAATTATTTTGCCAACTGGAAAGAATTAACAATGGCTATATCAACAAATGAATTTAATCTATTAAAATAATTTTTAATAGTAGACAAATCAAACAAACCCTGATACATACTATGCATAAGTATACAATGTAATATAACAATACCTTCTAAAAACAACACTGATTAATCATTACATCAATTCCTTTAGGAAACTTAGCAATGCAAACATAGATCTAAAACTTTGGTTTGACCTTTTAACCCCATTTGCCATCACTAAGAACGTTTCGCACAAAATATATAGGGAAACAATAACCTCCTGGGAACAAAATGGATTCTTATGTTGGTTTCAACGTGTAAATAAATTAAATGTTTTAGATGTACATAAGATAAAAACTGCTTACAATATTCCAACACAGGATTGGTTAACCTTGCAAAGCATTCTAATGTACACTCAAGATTTATGCAGATTAATTAATAATTCCTCATTTAAAGATATTCCAACTCTAATAAGTTTTCTGTATGAATTTATATATAATAGTTGTGAAAAGAAAAATTCCATTTCAAATCTATATAAAAAGTTAATAACATATGAAACAATTCCCAAACCATCATACTGGCAGTTTTTAATAAAAGGAAAATACCAACGTCGAGAAAAAACTTTAATGTACAAAATAGCAAAGCTTTCGGGTCTACACCCTTCTTCAATACTAATACATTTCAACCATTAAAACATTCAAATTTAAATAAGAGCCAAACCCATCACATGATCACAGCCAGCCAACCATGTGGTGGTAAAACATAAAATAACCTATAAACAACACTTATAACAATTATAAAATATATAAAATATAAAATAGTATGCATATATACAAATGTATACAAATATAGAAGCAATGAAATTAAAAGCTTCAAAATTTACTGTGTTGCAGCTTAACTAAAACTGGTTTCAAAGTTACAGCAGTATTGAGGCCAGGCAAATGGTCAGCAGCAAGTCTTAATATCCATTCATACTCTTTAATTTCCAAGAGGTTGTTGATATCACCACCTCTCATAGATGTATGGACCATATCTATCACCCTAAATTTAAACTTATGAGTGTCACCATTAATATTAATGTGTTTACATAACACATTATTTTAATTATTTCTCCTAATTTCGGATTTGTTTTCTATAATACGTTCTTTTAATCTTCTTGTAGTTTTCCCCACATAAAATGAGGGACACTGGGTACAAGTAGCTAAATAGACCACATTCACACTAGCACAACTAGCTATTATCTTAAAGTTGTACACTCTTTTGGTAATAGAGTGAACAAAGGCCTCACTGCCTTTACCAAAAACATCAACACAACATGTACAGACCAAATAACTGAACGTAGCAACCCTCATATTAATTTGGGGAGTACATCTACAGGTATAATCCTTATAGCACAATTTGTTTTTCAAGGTTTTCATATTTCTATATGAAAAATAAGGTCTAGATTCCAATACATTTTTGACTTCTGGGGATGCCATCAAAATAACCCAGTTTTCTCTATGATGTGTTTGACTGACTGGGTTCGGGCATTAAACGTTGTTACAAACCTAATTCTACCTGTATCCACTAAATCATTCCCCGAATCCATATTGGACTCTTCACCTATAGTAAAAATAGGTCTCAGCAATGTCTCTCTATCCCTTATAGTCTTAATAACCCTGACGTAACTCACTAACATGCAGGCTTTTAAACCAATTCCTTAGCTTAACAATGAAATCTGTAGTATCCTTCAAAACATTATTACAACGTAATAAAAAAATGGAGCAATTGCTTTTGCAAGTATATGGATATAGGCTCGGTTATCTAACCATTGCCAGATACTATCAGTCTCATGGGGGGAGGGTTTCCAGTGATTTATGGACCTTTGAAAGCCCGTAGAGTTGTGGAATAACTGGGCATGGGACAGTGAAAAAATGAAAAAGATCTAAATCAATGTCCCCATTAATCTGTAAGTCATATATCATCATATTGACTGCACTTATACATTTGTTAACATCCATCGGTGTAATACACTTAAAAGCATTTCCATCAAAACAAGCATGGATAGTATATAGTTTTCATGGTCCATTATTACCACTTAACCCCCCTTATTGGCCTGTTTAATCACTATGGTATTGTCAGTTTGTAACGCCTTTAAAGCTGAAAATTAATCATAATTTAGATTATAATATTTCTTTTTAACATTATTTGAATACAGCTTTCTAAATTCAACTTCACACAAATCATGGAATGCAGTAAGAACAGGTAGACGTAAGGGTATGAACGTACTTCTTCTTTTACAACACGCCGGTTGATTAGAGACAGAATCTTTAAACAATATTTTTAAATTAACATTTCTTACAAAATGTTTAAGATCAGTCAAAACAGTCACAAGGTCATCAGTTGCCATAGGTATAAAGTTAAGCCCATTCTCTAATAAAGATAAATGCAAAGCTCCTAAGGCAACCCTAGATAAATTAACAGTACCTTGAATTATCATCGAATTATCTTCCCTTGGCCCATTGGGCTCTCATTCTTCAGCTTGGTTCCACTCGGGGTCTGTCTCTGCAGAGATCTGCCCCTCAATATATTCCGTTCCTGTACCTTTTCTGGATGATCTAGCTGAAAACGCTTTTGTGAAATGTTTAAATTGGACTTGCCTAGTTTTTAACAAAAGGTCAGTCATTGCAGTTAACAGAAGAAATTAAAAGTAACATCTTACTATCAGTTAATTACACCTCTAACACACAGTACTGGAAAATGTTTAACTGGAAATACTTACATAGAGCATTTTTAACACCAGATAGAATTAAAAATATCAGTACTACTAAAAATGTTTTTTGATGGAGGTGTGAAAAGTCAAATAAAGCAGACTGGATTCATATTTTTTATGAATGTAATAAAATTAAATCATATTGGAATGGAATCGATCATTTTTTACAAGCTTTATTTAATGAATCCTTTACCTTAACTAAAGTATTGATAACACTAAATGTAAATGAAGGTCCCTACCTGAATAAGACAAATAGGTATTTGTTATGGACAATACTTGCTATTTCTACGAAATGCGTAACCAGAAGGTGGAATTCAAATACACCCCCGACCTTGGAAGAATTCTACACTTTACTGAAGACAACTGCATTGATGGAAATAAAAATCAAAGAACTATGAATCTATCCCAGGTCATTGGTAAATAATCCTTGGAAGAAAGTTATATCTTTGTTGGACACTCTGCAATAATCAATATTGCATCTCTGATAACTGATCTGTTCATTCTATATTTAATAACATGCAGTGTATATAATTGAAAGTCAGGCTATTGTAAATATTGTGTATAGTTGTTTAAAATTATATTTAAAAATATTATGTAAATGTTATTTTAATTGAAAATAAAAAAAAACATTTGAGAAGAAGAAATAGTGAGGCAACAAGTTATCCTTGATTTTTTTTCTGTCTAATTTTCTCAAAGAAAATTAGTAGGCCTATATCAGTACAATGCCTAGGATAGAAACTGTGTTAAGTTATGGATTGTGTGTTGTTTCTATTTATGTACAAGAAAACTTGTTGATGAAGATATTGTTTCTAGAAAAATAGAAAATTGCATTATATAATATTAATCCCAGATGATTTCATAAATTGGCCAATAGTCAAAAGTGTTAAATCTAACCAGACAAATACTATTAAGTGTTTAGTGAGTAATGAAATGAAGCAGATATACTGAAGGATTTTAAAATGTTTTGAAAATAAATCAGCGAAAGAAATGAAACATAGCCAGAAAATAAACAAATGCAGTCCTTTTTTGGAAAAAATAAGAAGTTATTTATGGATGCTAAAGACCTGTTAACAAAACAGTAGTGGAGCAAAAGTTACACTAAAAAAGATGAAAAAAGTTCAAGTTTATAATTTATTTCCAACTAAAGTTGTATAATTAATGACAAATGTATACACTAGTGTTCAAGATAAAATGATATTCCAAGATCCAGCAAATATTCCATAATAGCACCAGTATTAAAAGCAGAAAAATAATTTATGCACTGTGCATCTTATTGTCCAATCACATTTATTAAATATGGATTACAATATGTTTGTTTCCATGTACACTGACTGAATAAGAAATAAACATTTCACACTTGATACATGAAGCTCAAGTAGGATTTATTCTCACAAGATGGATGGCAATGTGATGCAGAGGTTTGCATTGCTACTTCACAGCAACAGGTTTTCTGATTCAATTTTCGGCTGGGGTACCTTCTGTGTGGAGTCTGCATGTCCTCCCTGCATTTACGTGGGTTTCCTCCAGGTGCTCCTGTTTCTTCCCATGTTATAAAGACATGCATCTGTAGCATTTCTCTCTGGGTCTCCTCTGAAAATTGGCTCATTCCAAATCAGACTTTCCTGATAAACAAATGTTAAATAAAAATATAATAAATAATAAATAAGCCCAAGACAATGTGATTAAAATAACATTAATAGACCCTGTAAGAAAGGAGAATGAAGATATGGCAGTTTTTAATTCAGTCATAAAAAAATTATTTCATAAAATATAATGGGATTATATATTTGTTATTAAAAACATTACCTTTTCAAAGGCATTAAAACAATTATTGCAGAATCTTTATAATAATAATAATAATAATAATAATAATAATAATAATAATACAGCCTATGTTAAATTAGACCTGTATCTCCTAAAAGTAATAAAAATTAAACAAGGCGTTAGACAAGGAGGCTCACTGCCACCTATACTTTTTACTCAAGCTATGGTACCATCAGCTACTATTGTACCTATGATAATGTGATGTACTGTATATATAATGGATAATAAGGTAAACAATCAATTCACATCAAAGATACTGCTCTTTGAAGATAATATTTTATTCATACATACCTATATAGAATATTGCTTTAAAGATGTACAGAATCAAATAAAAAATGTTAGTGATATTTCTGACCTGAAATTTAGCAGTAATAAAACAAAAAGTATAATTATAAACCCGAAAGTAAACTGTGCAGAATTTTTCAAAGAAAAATGTAATATGGACATTGATGAAAAAAAATTATTTGGAAATAACCCTAGTAGAAAGAAGTAATAGAAATAAATGTAAAAAGTATCATAGTAGCTAAATCAACAACATACACAATGAACAAAAACCTTTTTTAAATTAAAGCCAACTTATTATTGATTAGAATTATATTTTTACCAGAAATGTTATATAGCTTATTCAAACCATAGCTTTAAAGCCCAGATTAAGAAAATTGAATGAATTATTTATTTATTTATTTATTTTTGTTCAGCATGAAAGTCCAATTGGGATAGATACCTTTTTTCAGCAGAGGCCCTGTGAGAAAAGTTCCAATATTCACATACATAGACAATGTACAGTATAGTTTCATTTTACACATGGTATATAATATTTTTCATTTTGGTTATATATTCATATATATAATCAT
The DNA here is from genome assembly GCF_019279795.1 of Protopterus annectens. NCBI lineage: Eukaryota > Metazoa > Chordata > Ceratodontiformes > Protopteridae > Protopterus > Protopterus annectens. Next base: position 1,272,072,642 of record NC_056744.1, read on the forward strand.
TTTTGCATATGTAATTAGCTGTAACCAATGATTAATGTATGCAAAAATACAGATGTAACCAAGATGAATAATGCTGATAAATGTCTTGTGGTATCCTGATAATCCAAAAATAGCCTACAAAAATATTAAACCATGTAATAATGGGATGCTAGTATGTCTGGGGTATAGAAAGCCTTGTATCTGCTTCAAGATTTAAAAAAAAAATTATATATTGGCTGAACAGGCTAATTGTGAAAAAATGCATTTGCAGCTGTGCAAAGTTAATAAATCCAAATTAAGTTAAATCAGGTAGTGATATTCAGCAAGTTTTGGTTATTAATATAAAATTACTTAAATTATAATATAACCAATCTATATGACTCAATTATCTACAAAATACACTGAAGACTATTAAAAACTTTGTATATGAGCATGTTAGTTTACAAGTTAGTTATTTACTATATTTCCATTGGGAGTAAATACAGGCTTGTTAGAAACAGCAAATGAAAACATAATATTACATTTGACAGAAAATAAATTCTTAGCTTAGTATAATTTTATGGAAGGCGTAAATGTTAAAATAATTGAGAAAATAGAGGAATGTAATAAATCAAAGAGAGGGTAGCTAAATACACAAGCCATAGATGGAGAATACATATTGAAGGGGACTCAAATCTTTTAAAAATACACCTGAAAAGGATACCCAAAAGTATTAGATGGCATAAATAAGAACATATACAGACCGTAAAAAATCTATACTACCTAATTTATATAGCATGATAAGAGGGCAGGATCTGTATTCAATATATAATTTTTGGATTCAAATACTTAAAAATAAAAAAGTGAAATTTACTTTAAAAAAAGATATCATTAACATCTAGTAAGTGTACTACATCCTTATCATTTTAGAGAATAAATACATGGAAATTCTTAACAAGGGTATTTCATATACCAGATCAAATAGACAGACTCACAAGAAATAAATGTATCACTATATGATAACAATGTAAAGAAAATATAGTTGCAGATTATGAAAATATTTTTATTGATGGTGCATAGCCTGGACATTATTGGCCAATCACTATGGATAGACAATTTTAACCTTACAAAAAATTATTTTTGTATAATATTCCAGTATCAGCAGATTCAGTTTTTTGTACAGGATATACAACTAAATGATTATGGTTTACAATTTGATGGCATACAAATTGGAAAACATATAACCTTGTTGGTTATAGATTTATCAGTTAGTGTCGATGGTGCTTTTTGCACCTCTATACATAGAAAAGAAAATAGTGATAATCTGTTTTTGTATGGCACAAGCTGTCACCCCACACATTTAATGACTATGCTACCCTATAATGAATTGTTATGTATCAGTAAGTCATGCAGCATAGACAGTGTTTTGAAAAAGAGTTAAGGAATACGGTGGACATGTTTATAAGTAGGGGTTATGACAGAGAAAATGTATTAGATTCTAGGTTAAAAATAATTGCACAGCATTTTGGTACTCCTATTAGTAATAATAAGAACTACTTAATTCATCACATTGGGACTATGAGGAAACGATATAACAGAACTAGCAAAGGTGGAAGAGAAGTGTATTTTGTTGCAACATACAATGTTTTTACTGTTAAAATAGTGAAGGAGGTAAAACAACACTGGCCTATGTTTTTAAAATATAAAAATGTAATAAATGTCCTTGCAGATCGTGTGAATATTTCTTCTAAAAGCGGAAGAAATTTGGTGGATATGGTTGTTAATAATAATTTTATTCTGCCAGAAAATACTTTGTATGACACCTTTTGCCCATATGTAGGAACAAAGGCTTCTAAACACTGCTCTGTTTCTGATCATGTGAGACATTTTTCAAAGATTAATGATGTTAAATTCTATCTGAGTGGGAATTATAATTGTAACCCCTCAGAAGTAATACATGTATTAAAATGTTCTTGCAATTTATTTTATATTGGAGAGATGGGCTGTACTTTTAAAACACGTCTCCAAGAACATATTAGGGATATAAAAAATAAGAGATTAGATAGCCCTTTAGGTGTGCATTTTTTTAGAATTTCATGGGGGTAATCTAGAATGCCTTAAGGGATGTGTTTTGGAACAAGTTCACCTATTTTTGGGTGAATGCATTGACGTTAAAACAAAGTTATTGCAAAAAGAAGCTGTATTTATTTAAAAATATAACGCACTGGAACCATTTGGTTTAAATAAGGAATGCAACTGGAAATATGTTATTAACTCTCACTAATTGAGCTAGATTGTTTTAATTAGATAATTGTGTTATTAAGATGAATGAGTATTTAAATGGTTGTGAGTTATGTGTTTTTTACTCTTGGAAGGCTATTTGCTGAGGTGCTAAGTGTGGATTAAATTGTGCTCTTTGATCTAGTTTCTGAGTTTGTTTTTTTGGCTTTCTTCTGTCAGGATCTGTATTCAGTACATAATTTTTGGACTCAAATACTTAAAATAAAAAAAAATTAAATTTACTTAGAAAAAAAATTATCATTAACATCTATTAGGTACTGCATCTTTATCATTTTAGAGAATAGATATGTGGAAATTCTTAACAAGAGTATTTTATATACCTGATCAAATAGCCAGAATCACAATACATAAATGTATCGCTATACGATAGTAATGTAAAGAAAATGTAGATGCAGATTATGAAAATATTTTTATTGACAGTGCATAACCTGGAAATTATTGGCCAGTCACTATGGACAGACAATTTTAAGCTTACAAAAATGATTTTATATAATATTCCAATATCAGTAGGTATAAATGCTAAAAATGACTTGCCTTTGGACAGTAATTGCTATAGCAAAAAAAAAAAATGTTACTAAAAATGTAGTTGAAAGCAGAACCTAATTTTTCAGAATTTCTGCTGCCCCTTCAGGAAGTCATTGAAAAAAGAATATAAACATTGCTAACATAAACCAAAAGAAAAAAAATCAGATTCTGGCCCAAAATAACATCAGTTTTGGAAATACCCAACAACAGTACCTTATCAGATGAATGAAGGATTTAATGTTTTATAGAGAATAAATATTATATTTATTGAGGACGTACAAATTGTAAATAGTTATTTAGTAGTTCAAAACTTAGTAAAAATGAATTTATGTTAAAATGGTTGAATTATAATCTTATACTTGAACTGCAAACAGTACCACAAATTGTGCAATGAAATTACTTCCAAATGCATATTTGTATGTTAATATCAATCAAAATAAAAAATGAATAACATCCCTTGTGTATTGAATTATAAAGGATTTATTCCAAACAATGTCACACAGAAATCCGTGATGGAATAGTAATTTGTATATAGATAGGACAGGCAATTCATTTTGCAGCTGGGCATAGCAAGTCAGAGGATAGATTATTGGAGACTAAAGATGTGGTGTTAGCTTTTCAGTAGTTTTTATTAATAAGGTCAATCAGTACTTTATCAAAATTAAACTTTCTTATGTGTTGCAAGTTGGGTGTGAAGAGGTAATTAAGAAATTTTGATTTAATAATAAGGTTGTAGAATTTATAAAATGCTTGTTTAATTTACAAATTGTGTTGTATAGTTTACCATCAGTACGTGTTTATGGCTCATTTAGTTTGCTTGGCTACAGGAGTTGTTTGAAATACTGCCAGAACTGCTTAGAGCTGTATTTGCGCATTGTCTGCAAGTATGTATACTATTTTTTTTAATCATTCTTAGTGATTTTTTTTTCTATCTGATTGCATGCTTTTTCTATATATTTGTAGAGTTAGAGATGTTATATATATTTTCCATGTTTTTCACGGTTTGTCTCTCAAGACTTTTGTACTCTGGGTCACTTGGATTAGCCAAGGTTGCAGGTGTTTGCCTTAATCTTTTACTCTGTAGGGAAGTGCTGCCATTAATGATCTGTAAGAATGCAATATTAAAGTAGTGTATTGCTTTGTCTAGTGGCAGGTGTTTAACAGGGATCCTGTTATAAAGCTGAAGTTGTCTAAATATTTCTTTTGAGAAATGTTTTGTGTTTCTTACCTATTTGAATGTAATCGTTTTTTTTTTTTTTTTTGTATTTTGGGTTGGTGACAGATTGTAAGTGGTGGGCTGTGGTCAATTATTTTGTTGGGTGATATCCCTGATTGATAGCCAATATTACATCAGCTACTAGGAAAATCATGGTTCCTGCCATGATTGTTAGAAAAACTGCATACATTTCTGAGGACTGAGCTGTTGAGAAAGTGGATGGAATTTAGAAGTAATATGCCTAGTATGTAAAGGATAGTTGAATGAATCACAGACACATGAAGGATGTTGGTGATTTAGACAATTCTTTTACTGTTAGGTTTTGTATGCAATGCTGTACAGGAAAATGGGAAAATGATGTGTGAAAATGATGTATTATACAAAACCTTTATGATTTAGAAGCACTGTAGTCCCATATTGTCCAGTGAAATGAGCAAATATAAATTGATGCAACATGTGAGAAAATATCAGGCACGGCAGAAATGTTAGCAATGCCAGGAAGATTAGGGTGATAGATAAAGATGAAATTCGAAAATTAGTGAGTATGTCATCAGATCACTTAGGGATTATTTAGAGAATTCACTTATAATGATGGAGCTTTTTAACTATTTTTTTGTCGAGTACCCAAAAATACCCATTCTGAACAGTTTGCGCAAAGTGCACAAGGATGCATTACACCCTCCCTTTAGACCGATCATTGCAGGGAGTGGGTGGACCACCAAACCTATTTCCATCTATTTAGACAAAAATTTAAACCTGTTTTATCTGAGTGCAAGTTGATGTTGACTGACACCAAACACTTTTTGCAGGAATTACGTACCTTTGTTGATGAGAATGTGAATACGGAAGTAGGTTTGTTTGTTACTATAGATGTGACATCTCTTTTTACCAGTATACCAAATTATGAAGGTATTCAGATGGTCAAAAGAGCACTATTAAGAAGAGCACGTATCACTCTAGGCACATTGATTTTCTATGTTTATTGATGAAAATAGTGTTAGAAAATAATGCATTCACATTCAATGAGATTTATTATTTACAGACCTCAGGCGTAGCTATGGGCACCTCATGTGCCAATAGCTGCACCAATTTGGTTATGTCCACATGGGAGGAGGATGTGATGTATGTGTCTAAACTCTTATTGAGCTTATGTGCCCTTCTACAGACGTTTTGTGGATGACCTTTTCATGTTGTGGAGAGGGGAGTTGACAGAACTATATCAGTTTGTTCATATGTTGAACACAAGCAAAATTTTTTGAAATTCACATTCAGTTGAATGTGAAGACTGAATTCTTGGATGTTTTGCTAGTGAAGGATGCAACTAATAATATTGAGACTAGACTATTTAGAAAAGAATGCTATCGACCCACATACGTGCACCGTAACAGCATACATCCGGGTCATGTGTTTCATAACATTTTGGAAGGTCAGAACCTTAGGGTTAGTCGCCTACACAGTAATGATCAAAATTTTGAAAGAGGGTTGAATCAGATAGATGCTGACTTCAGATCCAGAGGCTACCATGAGGAGGAGATACATCATACACAAAACAAGGTCAGAATGTGGAGGCACAATAGAGGCAAACCATATTTTTTACAACATAGAATGTTAACATCCGTAACTGACAGTGTTGATAATACGCCCTCTTTTTTTAACCTAGCTTTTTCGAGTGATGAAAGGGACATCAGGGAGATCATCTATAGGCATTGGCCTATTTTAGGAACCAATGCAGATATTGCCAGGGTAGTGGGTGATAGGCCAAGATTTGGATACAGAAATAAGAAATCTTTGTGCCAGAGACTATGTTTTTTTCAGAATATCCACAGCATGAGCAATGAGATAACAAGTTCTTCATGTACTGTCAAATGCAATAATTGTTCATTTTGCAATTGTATAGATGAGTCCAGGACATTCACACATCCCACTTGCAACAAAATATTTACACATTTTCCTGAAGTTAACTATAACACTAAAAATCTTGTTTATCTAGCACAGTGCAAAGCCTGTCCCAGTTTTTATGTTGGTAAGATGAATAGGCACCTAAGGGAGAGGATATGTAACCATTTATACTGTGCATGTAAAGGGATGAGCTATAGTGCAATAGCTAAACACATGAATACATCTGCTGAGGGACACAATTTCAAGTTTTTAGTATTGGAAGTTTTGAATCAAGATGGTAGGATGGGGGATATAGTTAATAAGACATATCATGCTGAGATTAAATGGATTTTTAGACTAGGGGCACATTATTCCCCTGGCCTTAATGAACATGTTTCGATACAACCCGCACTGACAGCAAGACCCCTAAAAAAGAGGCTGACAAAGAGGAGATAGGGTAGATGGATTGTTTTTAAATCAACACGAACTACTTGAGCAGTTATGCAATTTTAATATGTACGTTTTCTTATTTATTGAGTTTATGAAACAGATTAAATGTTTTTATGAATTATTAGGTAATAGGTCATATGAGTATTTAATTTAATTGCATATGCATTTTTATAGTCATTATAACATTTAGTTGTTTTTAGGAATATGAATGTAAGCAGACTTAATTGGTTTATTTAAGTGGCATTTTCAATGCAATCATGTTGCTTAGCAACTTTTAATGCTTTTTCAATTGATTGGATGAAACTGTTACAAGGTGTTTAAAAGCTGGTTAGAGTTTTTACTTTGATAATAGGTCTGAAGAAGCTACATGCAAAAGCGCTTACCTGTTGTTTATTTTTACTATTTTATTAAAGTTTTGGAACCACCTCTACCATGAACAACTGGTGTGTTTTTGACTTTTCTAAATATAAATTGATGCAACATGTGAGAAAATATCAGGAATGTTAGCAATGCCAGGAAGATTAGTTCATATGAATTAACTTCACTTAATCTAGGGAGGACTGTCAAAGGAAAAAAAACTTCAAAGACCAATACACGTAAGGTTCAGTTAAGGCACTTTAATTTACTTGCAGCAAGGAGACAAAAACATGCAAATGCAAGGATTTGTCTAACTACTAACAGGAAGTATGTTCATTCTTATACTATTTTACAAGACATGGCCTTCTAAGCTGACGTAATCAAACACAACTTTTAGCATTGTTCTACAGCAGATGTTACTTCAGATTTTCTGCTGACATGACTAGATTTGTGACAAACTTTTCAGAAAAACAACCTGGCCTTGGTGACTATTAATCCGTTTACAAGCATCTATTGTACAGTGTTACTTTTCAAGGTACTTTTCTAATACAGATACAAGCAAATACTGATTGCAGTTCATATTTTCAAGCAGGCTTTGTACTAATTATCTGTAACTTCTACAGCTGTGTATTTTCTCATGGCACAGCAGAACTTCTTGTCTAAGTTTTATACAAGTAGTATTGTTCTATTCATTATTTTCCTATCGCAAGCAGAAATCACCTGCTTCTCAGTAAATTTCCAAGGCACAAGCAAGATTTTAGTTAACAGTACAAGGTCAGAAAGCAACTGCAGTTTGTACAGATTTATGCAGTATGAAATAGAATAAATGTGTTAACTCTTTTCAAGCTTCTAAATGCACTAAGCATATTGCTAATACACACATTAATACATATTTTCTAACATTTCCCCCTATTAATACTTTTATTCTACTTTCAAAATAAGCATAAACAGTTTGTTTTCTTCTCCTAACCTCTTCTACTCAGGATTTGCAGTTAAGAGAGTCATTCAGTTTAAACTGATGAAAGCATTTTAGTCTTTTAACAGTTCTTCAAACTCAGTACTTTGATATAAGGTTTCAGAAACTGAAATGTCTATAAGGTCTTTAATCAGTTTTTTCATGCAGGGGATACCACAACAAACACATACTCCCAGTAGGAGTATACCTACACAAATGGCAATCAGGATGTTCATTAGGATGGTACCCCACCCCCAAACCATTTCTGGAAAAAGTCCATCAGTGGGTTTGGGCCTGGTTTGGTCATGGCCGACACTTGCTGAATTACCTCAAGATGATTGTCTATCTCGTGTTTATGGTCAGGAATACACGAACAGCATTCTTCTTGGATTAAAGTGCACGTACCACCTCTCGCCGCTAGGGTGAAGTCGAGAGCCATGCGGTTTTGGAGCACTACAGTTCTCATAGCATTCAGTTCATCAGTCACCAATTCGAGAGCAGAAAAAGTTGCGTTGCTCATTACTTCGAGAAGTTTTGACAGTTTTCTCAGCTCTCAGATCGATTTCACTGCTCCATATGCTGGTAATATACCTGCCCACGATATAACGCTATCACTCAAGTCCATGTGTGTCAGTCCTTTGCCTAGAGAGTGATGGTCTTTTCAACGTGCATCGATTTGTCCAACTGGATTTACAGGTTTCTTGATGACTTCTCGGACATTTCGAATTTTCCCATGAGGCAAAACTGCAGTGTGTCATATGGCCGGAACCAGGTAACCCAAAAAACAACTGCCAGACCAATTCTCAGGTAACCATTTGTATGCCTTTCTGCCACACACAAAATAACAATCCTCTGCTTTAATAGTAACCTTGCTATGAATGTACACTCACCCTGCATGAAACATTTTTCTATCAATTATAGACAGCTGTTTATAAAAGACAGAATTATGTTTTACTTCATCAAGTGTTTTGTGCATCAATTCAAGAAATGAATCATAGTTTGTATTACAATAAAGATCTACTTTGTTACCTTTAGTGTAACCCACCTGAACAGTATCATTTTTTATAAAAACATACAGTTCCTTTTTGTGGAACAGACAATTGCAATGCTATTTTATCTTGTGCTGTAATGGTTGAAGTATCATAAATCAAGTTCTCCCAGGTCTCATTGACCCCTAGGGGGACTGTAGTCATTAATAACCTCCCATATGCTGTCGGCAAAGCTGTGCAAATCCAGCAATTCGAAACATTGAAAGTCTCAGCATACACATATTTAATTGCCTAGTAAGTGTTAAAGTTTGGATGCCAGTTTATGAGTAACGCTTCACGTTTATTCAGTTCAGTCTGCGTGGCTGGGAAAAGAAAAGGCCACAACAAAAAGATTATTGTCACTAATACAGTTAACAGGATGATTATGCAATACTTCTGAGGAAAGGGTTGTTCTGCATTCCTGTTTCTTCTGGACTCAATCATTTTTGCTCTTGGCATGTAACAAGATTTTTGTCCAGTTCAAAGTTTTTAACTAATTTACAGTGCGTCAGGTGGATCCAGGAGGCACGCTCCGCAATTTTGACTGCAGTGGGTGTTGACAAAAGCACTTGATATGGACCTTCCCACTTCGGAGACGCCCAATTTTTCCTCTTTACTATCTTCAGCCAGATCCACGCTCCAGGGGGCACTGCCACTTCTGACGGTCTGGTTCGTTCTTTATCTGAAACAGAATTTAACTGCAACAAATGTTTAGAATTTAACAAATTACGCATATACTCTGCTAATGTACTGTCAGCTTCCTGGTCTGCGGGCATGAGAGATTTCCACTGAGGTATATAGTAAGCCATTCCAAAGAGCTTTTCAAAAGGAGTCAATCCTTTTGCATTTGAAACAGTTCTCATGCTCAACAGTGCCAGGGGCAGACAGTACACCCAGTTTCTCTGCGTTTCTGTCATTAATTTTCTTAGCTTACTCTTTAAAATCCCATTATGCCTCTCTACTAGCCCTGCTGATTGCGGGTGATACGCACAATGATTCTTTAGAGAAATACAAAAATGTTTACTTAACTGCTGTATGGTCTGATTCACAAAGTGTGTGCCATTGTCACTGTAGATCCTTTCAGGAATGCCGAATCTAGGGATGATTTCTTTAACAAGCACTTTGGTCACAGTCGTAGCGTCTGGATTTTTAGTCGGAAAGGCTTCCACCCATCTGGAAAACATATCTACAATGACAAGACAATACTTCTTATTTTCACATTTATTCAACTCTATGAAATCCATACAAATAGTATGAAACGGATACGGTGGTGTAGGGAAACTCCCTTGCTTGGGCTTTAACGCCCCTTGTGCATGATGTTTATTACAGATGTGGCATAACGAACAAAATTTTTTAGAGTAGTTTGTAAAGCCGTACGTCATGAACACTTGGTTCACCAGCTGTACCATCCCCCCTGTTGAGACATGGCACTGCCCATGGCTCAACAAAGCTGCATATCTAAACAAATTAGACGGCAATATCGGTTTCCCTTCTTTAGAGATGTACAGCCCCTTTTCGAGAATTGCTCCTCGTTTTACCCATCCTTGTTTTTCAGTTTGCGTAGTAAGTGTTTGCATTGTCTTTAACATTTCTAAGCCTAAAATCTCAGAGGGTTGTAGTTCCTCATTCAAAAGAAATACTTCTGAAGCTGCCTGCTTTGTAGCTGTATCAGCTCTTGCATTACCTTTTGAAATCCTGTCCTGTTACTTGGTATGAGCTGTGCATTTACAAATAGCTATTTTCTGAGGTAACTGAACAGATTCTAAAAGATCTAAAATAAACTGTGCATGATTGATTGGTTTGCCAGTAGATGTTAGCATTCCTCAATTTTTCCACTGTTGCGCAAAAACATGTACAGTAGAAAAAGCATACTGGCTGTCAGTAAAAATGTTTACACATTTACCCTTTGCTAAGGTACATGCCCGTGTCAAGGCAATCAATTCTGCTGCCTGTGCAGATAAACTATGTGGTAAAGATTTCGCTTCTATAATGTCAGTATCAGAAACTACTGCATATCCTACTAGGTTCTGTCCTGCAGGACCCGTTTTGCATGAGCCGTCCACGTAGTATGTCACCTCGGCATCATCCAAGGGAACATCTGTAAGATCTTTTCTAGGCAGTGTCTTTTGCTCAATCACCTGCAGGCAGCTGTGTGGAGTGCCATCTGGAGGGGTTGGGAGCAAGGTAGAAGGGTTCAAAGTCGTACATCGTTCAATTGTCATATGAGGTTGGCTCAACAATATAGTCATACAGGAAAGATGCCTAGCAGGGGAAAGATATGCTACCTTTTCTTGTAGTAAAATAATCACGACTGCATGAGGCACTCTCAATGTGAGAGAGTGGAAAAACACTACTGAGGCCGAAGCCTGTACTGCCATTGCAGCTGCAACTACTGCTTGTACACAGTGAGGTAAAGACCGTGCCACTGGGTCCAGTTGTGATGAATAATAAGCAATAGGGCATTGCTTGTCCCCATGCTGCTGTGTTAACACTGATGTCATATAACCTTGCTTACAATCTACAGTTTGGAAAAAATGTTTATGATAGTTTGGCAATCCCAAAACTAATGAGGACGCTATTAGCTGTTTCAGTTTGCAGAAAGCAGATTCTGCTTCTGGTGTCCATTGCAATAAATCCTGTGCTGCCATAGGATTTTTATAAATCAGGTTAGTCAACGGTGCAGATTCCAAGGCATAGTTTGGAATTCAACTCCAACAAAAATTAGTCGTACCCAGGAAGGACATCATTTCCTTCTTGGTAGTGGGTTTTGGTGCTTGCAAAATCGCTATTTTTCTGTCCTCATCTAATGTCCTACGTTCCTTGGATATTACATATCCTAGGTATTTAACTTGTTTTTTCCAAAGCTGCAGTTTATTTTTGTTTACTTTATGTCCTTCAGTGGCTAAAAATTGTAATAGCGCTATGGTATCTTCTTTACAGTCTTGCTGGGTGGGGGACGCCAGCAGGATATCCGTCAACATAAAGCAAGATCTGACTACCTCTTGGTGGGGTAAATCCCACCAAGTTGCTTGCCATTTCTTGTGAGAATATTGTTGGACTTTCACAATACCCCTGTGGTAGTCACATATATGTATACCTTTTCCCCTGAAATGTGAATGCAAACCAATGCTGGCTGTCAGGGTGTATCGGTATCGAAAAGAACGCATTGCTGATATCTACCACAGAAAAATATTTCTGTTGAGGTTTTAAATCATTCAGCAGGGTGTGTGGGTCTGGTACCGTAGGTGCCCTTGGTATTACTGCGTCATTTACAGCTTGTAAATCTTGGACCATACGCCACTCTCCATTCGCTTTCTTAACAGGAAATAAGGGTGTGTTACATGGTGAATCGGGAGATTCCACCAGCACCCCTTCCTTAAGTAAAGCTGCTATAATAGGTTTGATTCTTACCTCTGCATCTTTTCTTAAGAGATACTGTCTCTTCTGTGGTCTAAATGCTGACTTTGGCGTAATAGTAACTGGTCCTGCTGTACGAATAAGTCCTACATCTGATTTTCCTGTCGACCAGAGACTTTCTGGTATATTCTGTAAGGCATTCTCTTCCTCCTTCAATAGTAGTGCTAATCAGCTGTCTTTGCTAGACTGCAAGTGTACAGCTGGGTGGGTCTGAGTTATCCAATTCAGCTTCTGCATTTGTATTCCTTGTTCTGACAGTTCTAACTCTGTCTGTTTTTCCCATCTCGTGACTTTTTCTCCTAAGTCTACCCATTTTACATTCTTGTCCTTAGTTAAGCTAACATGTGGTAATCGATTAGATTTATAAAGTGCAAAGAACTCCTGGGGCAACTAACACCTGACTACACTGTTCCCTTCTGTGTCCCAGTACAGATTACGTAATACCAATCTGTTTGCATGATTTCTAAACAATTCTTGCTCATATTCCTTATCAGGTCCTGGTGTATTGCAATAATACAGAGTACAGTGCAACAAATGCTGTTTATCAATGTCAAGGGAGGGGAACTTGCTGATGGCTACGTTCATCAACCCTGCATAATCGGAACTACTGCTATACCAAATAACTGCATAAGGTCTCTGCCCAAGAGGTTTACTGGGCATTTTGCAGATACAACAATTTTGCTTTTCTGGGTCAATCCTGAAACAGGATCAGTTATCACAATATTATGGGAGAGGGGCTCCCGATACAGCTGTCCATTAGCTGCTTTCACTAATATGTAATCAGGTGACTCTGAATTCTCTGGCAGTTTGGAGGGATGTACCAGGGTCCGTGATGCCCCTGAGTCACACAAGAATCTGACTTCCCTTCCTTCTACCAGGAGTGTAACTTCTGGTTTCGTGTCTGCTAAATAGAGCTCTGAGCTCAATAAAGCCAAATCCAATATTTCATTTTCGTCACTATCCGTGACTTCTTGCACTTCCTCTATTTCTTCTGTCACATTCTCTACTCCCTCTATCACATACTCATTTGTCCTTTCTCCGCTATCCCCTTCTAGTGATTCCTGACTATCATATAGTCTGTCCTCACCCTCCTTATCCTTCGTGGTTGCCTTCTTGTTTTTCTTGCAATCCCTTGCCAAGTGTCCTTTCTTACCGCATTTAAAACATTCACCCCTTTTCTTTCACCCCTTTTCTTTCGCCCTTCAAAGTCCTCTGATCGTTGATCAGATTATTTGTTTCCCTGGGGCATTCTTCTTGCCCTTTTTCCCGGACTGTACTACATAAACTTCTGCTCCATCTTCTACAGAAAATACTTGGGCTTTCTTTTTCTTTTTGCTATTAAAATGCCTTTCGGCATGTCTAGCATATTCAAGCAATGACTGTAACCTGCTTGTACGATGATCTACCATGTGTTTTGTAATAAAGCTGCTTATAGGTGCAATACTGCCTTTCCAAAATGCATTCTTTAACTGCTGCTCATATGGGGAATCGTGTGTCTGATCTTCAGGAACCTGCATTCCACAATGGTTATTAAAACATTCCAATAGTCTGGCATAATATCGGTCAATAGCTTCACCTTCCTGTTGGATGCATTGATTAATGCAAGTCCAGTCTGCCCTAGGCTTCCATTTCTCAGATATTCGGTCTGTAAGACCTTTCACTCTGTTGTCTAACTCTGCGCTGCTATGTGTGAGGGGCCTGAGCGCAATATCACGGGGATTCCAGTCGCCACTAGTCATCTGCCAATCTGGTCCACAATTTGTCTGACTACTTTTTTTACCTCTTCTCCATTTAAATTATAACTCAGCCTCATTCCTTGCAAATCTTCTAAGAACTTTCTAAAATTAACTTTTGGATGGGGAATTCCCTCAGTGGCTTTCCGGATGTCTTCCGGAGTCCAGGGTCTATACACTAGAATAGTTGTGTCCTGACCTTCTTGTCCTGCCTGAGGATTAGGCACTTCTATAAGTGGGCATATTTCTTCTTCACTCATAAATCGTGAATTTCTACCCATTTGATATAACTCAATGTCCCCTTTTGAGTTTCCTGCCCGTGTTCGAGACCTGGTCTCGACGGGATCTCTAACAAACGGTTTCGCTTTTGTAGTGTCTCTACTCACAGTGACAGTAGGATATCGCGGGGGTGGACTAATTTGTTTACTTGCCTCGTATTCTGGTAATGGAGGCAGAGTGGCTGATGCTATTACTAAGTTATTGTCCTCTTTATCTAAAAACATTGCTTTTGAATTATTACTCTTTTGTTCCCTTCGGTTTACTTCCTCAATCCACCTATGTGCCTGAGGAATTCCTAATTGACGTTGCTTCTTTACCCGACTTCTAGAATCGGTTTTAAGCTGTTTGACAAGTTTGACAAGTGAGGATTTTTCTAGTTTACCGTCAAATTCATACTTATTAAGCCGTTTTGCATAGTATTTAATATTATCAGCACGCTGTGACTGCATGTATTTTGCGTCTTCGGTTAACGGGGGATTTTGGGACCTTTTTGTACAATTATTACCCATTTTTGTTCTACCCTTTTAATCGTTACGTAACGCCTTATTTTTAATGTGGTACCATGGATATTTTTATAGTCTCTTCAGAATGACTGCCTACCTGCTCTGTTTCCCTGATCTATGACAAGACAGTAATCTTTCTGTCCCTGACTTATAAAGTCTTAACAGAACAAATACAAATCTAGTCCCTGATCTAAAACAAAAAAGAAGGTAGATTCACCTTACCTGAGCCTTCGTGATTGATCACCTGGTTCGAGTAAACCCGTCCTTCAGTCGCAGATCAGAAAGTGGCTGGCCTCTTTTTTACGACAATTCAGTCGGAGGACTTTTCAAATAAGAAGAACCGATGTGGTTTCTTCCCCGTACGGCTTCAAGCCACCTGGCCTGTCTGATCCGAGGCGAAGTGAAGGTTTCCGGTCTGAAGGACCAATTTGTCAAAGGAAAAAACTTCAAAGACCAATACACGTAAGGTTCAGTTAAGGCACTTTAATTTACTTGCAGCAAGGAGACAAAAACATGCAAATACAAGGATTTGTCTAACTACTAACAGGAAGTATGTTCATTCTTATACTATTTTACAAGACATGGCCTTCTAAGCTGACGTAATCAAACACAACTTTTAGCATTGTTCTACAGCAGATGTTACTTCAGATTTTATGCTGACATGACTAGATTTGTGAGAAACTTTTCAGAAAAACAACCTGGCCTTGGTGACTATTAATCCGTTTACAAGCATCTATTGTACAGTGTTACTTTTCAAGGTACTTTTCTAATACAGATACAAGCAAATACTGATTGCAGTTCATATTTTCAAGCAGGCTTTGTACTAATTATCTGTAACTTCTACAGCTGTGTATTTTTTCATGGCACAGTGGAACTTCTTGTCTAAGTTTCATACAAGTAGTATTGTTCTATTCATTATTTTCCTATCGCAAGCAGAAATCACCTGCTTCTCAGTAAATTTCCAAGGCACAAGCAAGATTTTAGCCAACAGTACAAGGTCAGAAAGCAACTGCAGTTTGTACAGATTTATGCAGTATGAAATAGAATAAATGTGTTAACTCTTTTCAAGCTTCTAAATGCACTAAGCATATTGCTAATACACACATTAATACATATTTTTCTAACAAGGACCTATGCCTGAGGTGGGGTAGTTATGGCAATAGCTGTCATGGGATCCCTGCCTTGTTCGTTTGTTTGTGTGTTTACAATTTGATAACTAAGTAGGTGGACTAGTCTGTTGACCCTTTTCAACCATGACTGCAACATGAGCATAAAATACAGTTTTATAGCACAGGATCAATGTATAGTTTGTTGGGATTTACATTTAGAAGAAATGCATACTTCATCTTACATTTACAAAATGCAATAATATACATATAAATTTATCACCAATGAGAAACAAATTAGTAAGAGAACAGTAAGAACACGAGAATTATTATTTCAATATATATTCACATTATAACACTGACAATGCATTTGTTCATTAAAGTCATATCTGTCAGGCTGCTGACTCTCTGGACTTTAGCCCAGAATATTGTATGTACATTGGTAAGGGAAGAGATTAACCATTCTCATGATAACAGTTGCATTTACAGTTTGTCTGAGAGTGGTCTTTTACTGCTTTCTTCAATTGTTTAGTGCTTTCTGGATTTTTTTTTTACTTCAGTAGGCAACCAGGTAGAGGGACTCAGTCTAGAAAAAGATTTTCTCCAACAGTAGTTTTAAATGAAGGGTGGGTCAGACTAAGATCCCCATCTTGAGAACTTCTGAGCTCACAGCCACTTTCTGGGATACTAATTTTACACTGAAGTAGTGGGCAGTAACCTTCTGTTAGTGTCTCAAAGATAAAGGTACTTTGGAAAGAGTTCCCCTGTTGGGCACTGATAACCAATTTGTGTTTTCAAGAAGCATGCAGTTGAGTAAGAGGGTCTAACTAAAAGGATACATTTACACATCCTGTTATCTACCACTGAATGTTGTTGTGTTCTGCAATGAATGCAGCACAAGAAAAGAGAGACCATATTGGTGTCTGGGTAAAATAATATATTTAGCTGTACCTAGTTTTGCTGTAGCTGACAGAAGATGGGTGATTCTTTTTTAACAAAGGTTTAATCTTGGCTAAGACCTTACTAATGATAGTATCTGTATGTGCTGTAAAGGAGAGGGAAGGGTCAAGTGCAAGACACAGATATTTCTTTCAGTGACATGAGGAATGCTATTGGGCCGGATTCACGAAGGCTTGCACGGAGTCTAAGAGTAGAGTAAGACTCCATGCAGCCAACATGTCCGCCGAGTGAGCCAGGAACCCAGTAGGGGCATGTAACAGAGCTCTCAAAACTAGTCCTACACGGACAGGGCTTGGATATGCAAATTACCTGAATTGCAGGTGAAAGCTATGCAAATGAGGTAATTTGCAATCCAGGAAACCCGAACCTGTCCGAGTAGGAGTAGTGTTATTTGCAGAAATGTACTCAAATTGACAACTGAGTACAGTTCTGCAAATAGCAAAACAGAGCCATGACAGCTCCAAAAAAAGGATGCATGTACAGGAGGAAGCATGCCAATGGCCAAAAATACAGCCATTGGCAATGTGAAGTGATGCAAAATAAAAATAAAATAACTTTTTTTTTTCATCCCGATATCCGGGGTTTAAGTGTAGCACAGCGCCGCGCAAATGCGCTGCGCCCTAAAAACCAGAAAATCAATAATTAAGATCCACAAATGTGGATTTTTATTGCTGATATGAATTTACAATGCAAGTGAATGGCAGGCTGAAGACAACACGGCCACCGAGTAGAGGTTGCTAAGGGGGGAAGCTCAGTCTAAGAGATGTAACCAAGCATTAGTAGGCAATCCTATGCAAATGAGGGTTAGGATAGTGAATCGCAAGTTTACATAGCAAATGAGCACAGTCAGTGGAGTGTAGGAGTAGGATAAGGGGAGTAACAGAGTAGAAGATAGGTGACATCACGAGGGGGGCATGTATGAAAGAAGTGAAGCTCATTGGAGCAGAGTGGCATGTGTCAGGTGACATTTACATATCATTGAAAGAGGTGTGTCAACAGGTAGGCTAGGTAAAGTAAAGAAACTGAAGGTGTATGCCGTGGATAACACCAAAGTTTCTTGCTGAGTGTGCATGCGCGTGTGCGCCAGTAAACCCGAGTAAGACAGTGTGCGCGCGTGTTAGCGTGTGCGTGCATGTGTAAGCCGGAGTAACCATATGTAAGGTTGTGTAAACAGTTGTAAGTGCGTTTGCACTGGTGTGTGCGTGTTTTAACACAAATAAGCAAGTTTTAGTCCATGTAAGCATGTGTGCGTGTGTGTTAGCTGCTGTGCGCGTGTTTGCGCTTGTGTGCACGGTGCTGCCGCCTGAGGAAACAGAAAGGGAAAAGGAAGCACACTAAATAGTAGAAAGTTGCCAGGGAGTACTAGCAGAGCTAGCAGGTGAAAACAATCAGAATCAGGCAATTACACAGGCAGTACACTAGCCCAGCCCAGCCCAGCACATAAAACTCTGCAAACAACAGTCCATTATGTTTCTCTCAAGAGACACTGCAACACTGCAGTAAGCTAATAGAAGTGAAAACTGAAAAAGCTGTACTGAGACAAAAAATGTTAGGGGCTGCCATTGCTGTTATAAGGTGACATATGCAACATGCTGAGGGTGGTGATAATGCGAATGCTGCTGGACAACCCCCAGTGAGGAGATGGAGAAGAGTGTACAGGCCCAGGGTAACCTACCAGGGGCTACATGAGCTGGAGATAGTGGAGCACTATAGAGTGGACAGAGACCTCTTGCAGCAAATTGTTGAGCTGTGCAGGCCACGCCTCACACACAGAACCAACAGAGGGGAATCCATTCCAGTGGAAACCAAGGTATGTGCTGGCCTAAGAATATTAGCAACAGGTACCTCCCAGAGACCAACTGGTGATATGATGGGGATATCACAGGCATCAGCATCCAGGGTACTGCACCAGTTCCTGGATGCCATGTCAGCACATGTCGGTGATCATGTATATTTCCCCAATTCCCGTGAGGAATTGGCCAGTAATATGCGTCTCTTCCAGCAAATAGCGGAATACCCTGAGGTAGTGGGTGCAATAGACTGCACGCACATACGCATCAAAGCATCAGCCGGTGAGCGGAGTAGGGTCTACTTCAACCGCAAGGGCTTCCCCTCTATCAACTGCCAGGTCGTGTGTGATGCCCAGGGCATAATACTGAATGTGTGTGCTGGCTGCCCTGTAAGCTACCATGATTCCCATATCTGGCATCTGACGCAGCTGTACCAGACATTTGCCAACGGGGACATCCCACATGGTCACCTAGTGGGGGATGCTGGCTATGCACTGGAGCTGTGCCTGATGGCACCCATCAGAAATGCACACACACCTGAACAGGAACGCCATAATGAGGCACACGCACAAACACGAAATGTAATTGAGCATGTGTTTGGGCTGCTCAAGTCACGGTTCCAGTGCCTGGACACATTTGGTAGAGCCTAGCAGTACTCACCAACTGCATGTACCCAAATTGTCATGGTATGTGCTATGCTACATAATATGATCCTGCGAAAACAGCTGCAGCAGGACCAGCATAGGCCTGGGCCAAACAGTCCCCCACCATTGCCAAGGCCATCACAGGCAGAGCGTGACTCGGAGGAGGAACAACCTGAGCCTGCCCCAGTAGGCAGAAGGAGGCATGCCCAGTATGCTTTGGCCTTGGCAAAGAGGCAACGCATAGCACATACACTGGCTCAGTAGGAACTCTGGAAATGATACCTCTCTCTGACTCGCACATATAGTAAAAGGGATGCCTAAGTTGACACTACCTGCTTCCAAACATATATAGGGAGTGTAGTATGTGCATCTGACATAGCCAGCCCTGCAGCACCACCTGAGGCATAAATGCCATGTGTTAAGCAATATAAAGCAGTGCTAAACAGCATTTACCACCATGTAGTATATGTAAAGAAAATCGCACACACCAACTAGCACAACTGTGGTCAATGTTGAGTAATATTGGCCAACGTCCAGCAATGTTGGTTAATATTGAGCAATGTTGGACAAGCTGGGTCTAAGTATATGAAGGTCTCTCCAAACACCATTATATTGGGTGACTTCAACTACCCAAACATTGACTGGGAGCATTACTCAAGCCCCAACACCCTAGCCCAAAGGTTCCTAGAATTTATAAACTCAAATGCTATGGAACAACTAGTCACCACCCCCACAAGAGGGGATAACATACTGGACCTGGTCATCACCAACATGGAGACTCTATGCTCCATACCAGAGGTATTCCCCTCATTGGTAAGATCGGACCATAAATCAATCTCACTGGATATCCACATCCCAATCCCACCCACAGCCCAGAAAACCACAGTGAAAAACTTCTGAAAAGCTAACGTCACACTTCTCAAAACCGAGGTGGAATCCTTCAAGGCCCCCGGACCAGTGGAAACTACGGCTCAAACTGCAGAATGCTTTATAAATGCATTCTATGGACACATTCAGGAATGCATGGATCATGCTATCCCAAACAAAACTAAGACCCAATCATCCAAAGACAGGCGTCCTGCCTGGTGGACTCCAGCCATAAATAAGCTGTACAACAGAAGGAGGATGCTACTACATGACAGAGCAAAATCCCTAAAAGGGAACGCATCTCTGATCAGTACTAGCAAAAAACTACGATCCCTGATAAAATCATCCAAGGACAGCTTCGAGAGAAAGATTGCACAGGACACTAAAGATAATCACAAGGCCTTCTTTAGTTATGTTAGGAACCTGGGTGGCAACTCCCAGATATGCTCAGAGTTGGTCCAAATGACAAAAAATACACTGAACCCACAGACATTGCCAACATCCTGGCAGACAGGTTCAGTGCAAACTTCTCCCCCCTTCCCCCCCTAAAGAGCAAATATCTATCCCAGCAGAATGCTGCCTCCCTGACATCTCAGATGATCAGGTGAGAGCCGCCCTCTCCAAAGCAAAAAACACAGCATCAATGGGACCAGATGGTGAACCCCAAGAAGAGCTAAACCCCCACATAAAGCTGCTGTTCAATCTCAGCCATACTACAGGATATGTACCCAAAGAATGGCGTACAGCAACAGTGGTCCCACTCCACAAAGGTGGTGCCTCTACGGACCCTGGAAACTATCACCCCATAAGCCTGACTAGCCTGGTCTGCAAAGCTATGGAGAGGATCATCATGGAACTCATAAACAAAGACATTGGGGACCTACAGACACTGGATCCTACCCAATTCAGCTTTGTTAAGGGCAGATCCTGCCTCTTAAACCTGGTTGATTTCTTTGAAACAGTCACCAAAGCCATTGATGAGGGGAAGGTAGTCCACACAGCCTACCTGGACCTTGCAAAAGCCTTCGACACAATAACCCACTCAGGCATCATAGATAAGCTCTCCAGCTTAAATATAAACCCCTATGTCATAAGATGGGTTGCAAACTGGCTCAAGGACAGAACCCACATAGTCAGAATTGCTGGAGCCATATCAGACTCTAAACCAGTTACAAGTGGCATCCCACAAGGCTCAGTCCTGGGACCTCTCGTGTTTGACATATATTTTTTGGAGGTTCAGGCTAACACGGGAGGACTGTGGCTGACCAGGTTTGCAGATGACTGTAAATTGGGTGCCATAATTGACTCTCCAGCTGACACAAGCATCCTCCAAAGGGTCTCATAGAAACGGATAACTGGTGCCAGAGCCATGGCCTAAAGCTAAACGCTAAAAAGTGAATAGTCATACCCTTTGGCAAAAACAAAATGCCCACAAATTACCACATAGGTGGGAATCCATTAAGTATGGAAGAAGTAATTAGGGACCTGGGGACCCAAGTTGACATTAATTTCCCCTTTGACAACCACATTGCTAAAGTGGTTAGAAAGACCTTCTATATAGCCCACCTTATCATGAAAGGATTCGCATCTACATTGAGGGAGGTCATTGTGCCCCTTTATTCATCCCTCATCAGGCCCATAATTGAATACAATGCCCCATTTGGGATGTACCTTACCCGACACCTGCAGCAACTAGAAAGACCCCAAAAGTACCTCACAAAGAGGATCGTGGGACTCAAACAGATGCCATATGCTGCTCGGTTAAAGAAACTCCAGCTCTACTCAGTTGCATACCGCCTACTTAGAGGCGATCTATGCCTGACGTATAAAGCCATATCCAACCCAGAATTAATGAGCATGCTCCACCTCAGAAAATCCAAATCCCTTAGAGCTATGTGCTCGAGGGACTTGAACCTGAGCACAGAAATAAATTGGACATGCTGGAGGGACAGATTCATAACCCAGAGGCTCCCTTCGCTCTGGAATAGAATCCCAGTCCATGTTAGGCAGAGCCCCTCACTGACTCTCTTCAAGAGTAAGCTTGATGAGTGGATGGGAGATCGTAGGTGTACCACGGGTATTACTTCGGTGTCACTACTAGACCGAGGTACAGTAAACTAACCTTAAAAAGGGCACAGTAAAATCAGTTCAGAGGGTGGCGAAAGCCAAACACACTCTGGCTAGGCTTGTAAATGCTTTAGGGCAGATAGCCTAGTATGAACCTATGAACCTAAGTAGGGCATAGCTGAACAAAAGCCAACATGCTCATATTTGCTCTACTGGGCCTTAAGCAGTCTGGTCTGCTCAGTATGAAAATATAAAGCAGTGAGGGGCCTCAAACCCAGGATACTGTGCACTATAGTAATAGTACTGAACCACTAAACCATGACAGTATTGCAGCAGTCAACCTCTATGAAGAAATGTTGATAAGTCTATGCAAAGTATTCCATGGAAATCCTGCAGGCACAGTATAATCCCTGTCAAGTTATGACACAAAGGTGAGTCCCGCAGTAAGAATAGAACCTGACTTTCAACACACACAGTAGAAATGTTAATATTGGACATGTACACATACATCAACAAATGTAGTGGACCTCAGACAGCAACATACTGAAAGGTCACACTGGGCATGCTCACACACAAATAAATGAGACAAATGTCAGGCAACAGAACACTGACAGTCTGAACTGGGCATGCTCACACACTTAGGCCATGTCGGAGTATAGCAGTGGGCCACACATATCAGGCAGTTGCATGTGTTTACCCAGGAACCTCTCACTATCCAGCAATCTGCCCTGTGCACACAGTTATATGACAACAGACACATATATAATATAGTGGAACCCTGTCATAATCAAATATGTTCTGCAGATACCTAAGTTGTCCATAGAAAGTGGGAAAGCAAAGATGATAAAACCTGCAAACAGTATCAGCAATAAACATTGTGCATCCTGAACATTAGCATAGGTTCAGAGGTTGATACTAGCCTATCCGCCCTAGGACATGTACAAGCCTAGCCAGAGTGTGTTTGGTTTTCACAACCCTGTCAAAGTAGAACACTGTGCCTGTGAATAGTAGGTCAGACAAGATAACCTATTTGCGTTTAGTGCCTCTGTCTAGCAGGGACCCAGAAGATATCCCATGGGTAAACATACGCTCACCCATCCACTTGTCAAGATGTCTCCTGTAGGTGGTCAGTGGGTGGCTCTGCCCATGCAAAACCGGGATTACAATCCGGAGTGAGTGGAGCCTCTGGGATAAGAATCTGTCCCTCCAGCATGTCCTATTAACATCTGTGCTGAGGTATATGTCCCTGGAGTGTGTAGCCCCAAGGGAGTCGGATATCCTGAGGTGGAGCATGTCCATTAAATCTGGGTCAGATATTTCCTTAAACTACAGGCACACAACACATCCGAGTAGGTGGTAAGCAACTGAGTAGAGCTAGAGTTACTGTATCTGAACTGTGCAGGGCATCCGTGTGAGTCCCTACATCTGCTTGTTGAGGAACATTTGTGGCCATTACAGTTGCTGCAGGTGTCGGGTAAGGTATATCCCAAATGTGGCATTGTAACCAAGCATGGTCGTGATGAGTATAGGGGCATAATGACCTCACTTGATCAACATGTGAAACCATATGCGAAAAGGTGAGCTATATAGAAGTTCTGTCTAACCACTTTGGCAACGTGATTGTCAAAGGCGAGAGTACAAACAAGTCATATCTCCAAACCCCTAACAACTACTACTGTATGTAATGGATTACTACCTATGTGGTAATGTGTGGGCATGTTGTTATTCCCAAAGAGGATGACTATGCAACTAATGGCATTTAGCTGTAGGCCATGGCTCAGGCACCAGTCATCCTATCTCTGTGACACTCAGTTTGAGTATGCATGTGCCAGCTGGAGAGTTGATTATGGCACCCAGTTTGCAGTCATCTGCGAACATGGTCAGCCATATTCCTCTTGTGTTAGCCTGTACATCACACAAATATATACTGAACAAGAGAGGTCCCAGGACTGAGCCTTGTGTGATGCCATGTGTAACTGTTGTATAGTCAGACATGGCACCTGCAATACTGAGCATGTGGGTGCTATCCATGATCCAGGTAGCAATCCATCATGTGAGATATGTGTCGATATCGATGCCAGTGAGCCTATGCATAATGGCCGAGTGGGGTATTGTGTCAAAGGATTGTGCAAGGTCCAGGCAGGCTGTGTGGACAACTGCCCCTACACTGATGGATCTGGTAACTGTTTAAAGAATACAAACAGGTCCAAGAGGCAAGATCTGCCCACAACAATGCTGAAATGTGTAGGACCCAGTGTCTGTAGGTTCCCGATGTCTATGTGCATGAGTCCCATTACAATACGTTCCATAGCTTTGCAGAACAGGCTAGTTAGCCTTATAGGCCAATATTGTCTGTGGTCCGTTGTGGCAGCAACTCTGTGGAGTGGGACCGCTATCGCTGTACACCATTCCATGGGTACATATCCTGCAGTAACTCTGATATTGAACAGTGACGTAATGTGAGGGTTATGTCTGTCATGAAGCCCGTGTAAGAAGCAGGCCAGGACACCGTCTGGTCCCATTGATGCTAGTTGTCCGCTGTGGGGAGGGCAGCACTCACCTGTTTATTTGTGATGTCAGGGAGGTTACACTCTGTTGGGATGGACAGTAGCTCCTTAGGGGGGATGGGGGGACATCTGCACTGAACCTGTTTGCCAAGATGTTGGCAATGTCTGTGGGTTCAGGGTATGTTTAGTCAGTATGCAGTAACTCACAGCATATCAGTGAGTGTCCACCCAGGTACCTGAATTAACTGAAGAAGGCCTTGTGAGTGTCCTACGTGTCTGGTGCAATTGTCCATTAGAAGTGGGCCTGACATAAATACATGAGTGATTGTAGCTGTCTGCTAGTACAGATCACAGATGCCTTCCCTGTCTGGGATTGTGCTCTATCATGTAGTAGCGTCCTCCTTTCATTGTATAGCTTATTAATGTCTGGGGTCTACCAGACAGGTCCCCTGCCATTGGAGGAGTGAGTCCAGTTGTTATTTGGGATAGCACGATCCATGCAGTCCACTAGGTGTCCATAGAATGTGTATGTAAAGGATTCAGCAGTCTGAGCCATACTTACCACTGTCCCAGGGTCTCTGAAGGATACCACCTTGGTTTGGAGAAGTGTGACATTTGCTTTTGAGAAGTTCACCAAGATTACCCAGGATGGGTGTGGGGACAGGATATGGATGTCCAGTGAGATAAATGTATGTTCTGACCTTACCAATGAGGGGTATATCTCAGGTGTGGAACATAGAGTCCCCATGTTGGTGATGATCATGTCCAATATGTTGTCCCCTCTTGTGGGTGTGGTGACTGGTTGTGCCATAGCATATGAGTTTACAAATAGTAGCAACTTTTGGGTGAGGGTGTTGGGGCCTGAGTACTATCCCCAGTCAATGTGTGGGTATTTGAAGTCACCCAATATAATGGTGTTTGGGGAGACCTTCATATTGTCCAGTGTTCCCAGGAAAGCTGAGTGTGGTTCCTGAGTTTGGGAGGGTGGTCTGTAGCAGGCAACAAACCAAAAGGCAGATTTGCACAATGTTAGGTGCATATGTATGGTCTGTGATGCTTTGTGCAGTGCTACCAACCCAGAGGTATGTATATCTGTGATGTATATGGATACTCCCCCTATTTGTGTTGGCCATTCCGAGTTTTGTGGTCAGAAATGGTATGAAATATAACCTGGTAGTGCTGGTTTGCATTTGGGAGCCTGAACCAGGTGTCTGTTAGTGCACAGATATCGCTGTTGTCCATACTGAGGAGATTCCTGAGTGGTCGCAATTTGAGGGTAACACATCTGGTGTTGAGCAGCATTACCCTCAGTGTCATGTACTCTGTAATGTCTATGGAGGTGGGTTTGTCTTTTGAGCCCCGCTTAAAAAAGGCAGTATGATGGTAGCAAGTGCCTTAGCCAGTATTCGAAAGTCCAAGGGTGACAGGTGCAAGCTGTCCATAGGGAAGCTATGTGGCATGTCGAGCATGTCACCCCAGGCTGACAGTCACTGTATCCCCTGTGAATGACACCAATATGTTAGCCAACTGTTAAATCAGTTTGTTGGTATACTGTGACATCATACTTGGTGAGTGTAAGATGCTAGACAAGGTCAGGGTCATACTGGCCTGGGCTACACGATCAGAGAGTTCTTCTATGTATCATGTCATGTGGTCCAGGGAGGAACGTCTGAGGGTGTACGCACCAGCATGGACAATGATGGAGCCAGTCCTGTACTTGCTTTGGAGTGACCTGAGTGCATGTGTTATGTTGTGGATCCTGCACCCGTGAGACAGCTCAAAGTGACTATTCCCTTGTTTGGCCTGGTGAGTGGGACGTCAGTGTGTCTCACAATAAGTGTCACCTATTACAAGTGTATTAGGTGTGTTGTTTAGCCCGAAGGGCAGTGACTGTGTGGCACACTAACATTGTGAACTATGTGATATGTGGGTATTGTAGTGGGGTAGCAGTTGTTTGTGTGTCTGCTTTGGAGATCAATGCTGCTTAGGCAGAGTTTATGTAGAGCCTCCGAGTATGTTTATGTGTGATAATGTGGTTTGATTGCTGTCGCTGTAGGTTTATGTGAGACTGATATGTGGTGTGTGTGGTTACTTTCACCACCTGATAGACTATGCTAGTCATGGGTCGAGAGAGCTCAGCCTCCTGTATGTCAATATTGTTGCATCTCTCACATATATCTGAGTTTGTTGGGAGGAGGAGAGGGTTGTCTGTGTACATGAGGCAGATGTGACATTGTGTCAAAACCACAATATTCACTACCTGAACTGGAGAGTACACATGAAAACGACCCATAGACATGCCAGGATATTATGATGACATACTCCGTAGCCTGATCGCAAAGGATCAGTAAGGTGTTAAGTGTGTAAAAGAGTATAACAGGGATTAGTGCTCAGGTTTGTTGGTGTTTTGTAAAGAGTAGCTGAGAAGGATTCCAGACTGAATCATGACACCTCCTTCAGCTATGTCATAAATAGCAATGTACACTCATATATGTCCTGAGTCAGGGCCAACTGTACCTGACTAACAATGCCGACATCCTGTCAGACAGGCCCATATAGACATACCCACCTCCCACTGACGATAGTCCCAGACATTATACCAGGAGATATCACATGTAGAATGGCTGAACAGCTCCCCCCAAAGCCAAAAGCATGGCAGCAACTGGATTACATTGTTTCCCAATATGTGCCATGCATGAACTACAGAATAAACAGACCCTGCACCTGAACAGTCTGTTGAGCCTCACCCTCTCCACAGGATCTGGAACCGTTGAATGTGTTACAGCAACATATGGCACTCCCCACAAGTGTTGGTGCACAACACACCATGGGAAGTATAGTCCAATAAGCCTATGAAGTCTGATCTGCAAAGCCATGGAGTCCATCATGGTTGAAGTCATAAACAGAGCTATTGGAAGTTGACAAACACACAACCCTACCAACTGTGGTATGTTCATGTGCAGATCATGGTTCCCAAACATGCTAGACTGTTTGTAAGGTAGACACCCAGGACATACATCACTAAACAGAGCTACACATGTCCCACATATGCTTTGAATAGCCCTTTATCAACATCCCTGACACATGTCATATCCACAAAACCAACAATCTGTGCATAAATATGTGTTGACATATGAAGGAATGTCAATGTATCCACAGATAGATCACACAAGGTAAGAATTATGGGGTCCTGTTCAAGCTGTTGACACCTGCCGACCCACATGGCTCATTCCTGGGATTGCATAAAACAAAGTGTACACACATTACCATGTCCAGTCTGATGATGTCAGCATCCTACAAATATAGCAGGAGAAGAGAAACCACTCAATAAAGCATATAGCGAGCCATGTTAATGTGTATCTCTCTAGTATCATAACATAGTTAGATAGGGATTTGAATCCTGAAAACACTGACAGTGTGTGTGTGTGTGTGTGTGTGTGATTTCCTTTGAGAGGAGTGCCCTTTTTGGAGACTGGGAAAACACATTAAAAGAGGTACATTCCTCTTTGGAAAGTCTGATGATGTCAGCATCCTACAAATATAGCAGGAGAAGAAAAACCACCCAGCAAAGCATATAGCGTGCCGTGTTAATGTGGATCTCTCTAGTATCATAACATAGTTAGGTAGGGGTTTGAATCCTGCAAATGCTGACAGTGTGTGTTTGTGTGTATGGGGGGGGTGTATGTGTGTGATTTCCTTTGAGAGGAGTGCCCTTTTTGGAGACTGGCAAAACACATTAAAATAGGTACATTCCTCTTTGGAAAGTCTGATGATGTCAGCATCCTACAGATATAGCAGGATAAGAGAAACCACCCAACAAAGTATATAGCACGCTGTGTTAATGCGTATCTCTCTAGTATCATAACATAGTTAGGTAGGGGTTTGAATCCTGCAATTGCTGAGTGTGTGTGTGTGTGTGTGTGTGTGTGTGTGTGTGTGTGTGTGTGTGTGTGTGTGTGTGTGTGTGTGTGTGTGATACAGTTGGTCAATGCAGTGTGGGTTTTGCTTTTACTGTGGTATAACATATCATGATTAAAACAGTATGTGCATTGCACACATCAGGTATCTGTGTGGCAAATAAATATGTGTACATGTGACCTCAATCAGTACATAGGTGTGAAGTCTGCATACTACATGAATACATTTGTTTCCTTTGACAGATTGTGCCGCTGCTTCTCAGATCGTAGGTCATGGTAGGTTATGTATGTATGTGACAAGCCCGGCCACTGTAGTGATCTGTATCCAAGGTCATCTGTGCCACACACACCCATGACAGTTACTATAGAGTACTGTGAGTGAGGGTACATGCCTGGGGTATATGTCAGACATGTTCATACACAACAATGACTGGCAATAATGGACAGTCATTATAGGTGTTACAACAGCCCTGTGGATATGCATTCAGGCCCCTAATGTCTTATGTGACACACCGAGGGACTCCACAATACCTATGGATATGTGGATACCAAGGGACAGATGACATAACACATGGCTGTATGTACACATTGGTACCCAACATACATGTTGAAGGCTACCACCTATGTGTTACTGTCAGGATAGTATGTATAGTAAATGTTGATGACTATGCCATAGTCGGCTTACTGCTATACAGCATGTATTGGACAACAGGTATCTGTCTGTATGATACCCTTGTGTAGGATATGCGTCCCATCCAGGGAATGCATTGTAGGCCAATGCATGCATTTCCAGATGTGGATGGACATATCCCTAGTGTGTTTGCATGTACCTAAGAGGGGTGGCGGTCAATACCACTGGTTACTGTTATAGTATAGTACCGGAAGGATCCAACTGTTACTGAGTTCCCTACAACTGTGTGTCATTTGTCAGGACATCATCTAATTATTGGTTATGGTCATGCTGTTGAGGTTGTGTACACTACCAGACTGCAAATCATTGACAGATATTAACAGTATCACCCACAGCATAGTGTCAACCCATGTCATACACACATGTGTACCCATGTTAGTACATATCTGTAGTAGAATACATACTGGCCATCGAAAGATACTATGAGATGTTAACAATGTGTACAACAGGGTATGTCACACGTCCCATGTGTCCACTATGCACATACATGTAGACAGTGCGCACCCACCATGTTCACAGATGTACACCTTCTAATCTGTAATGCACACACCACACACATACTGTTCACTCACTAACAAATGCTGGCAACACTGTACACTTCAGCCAAGTGGCACATGGGTGGACAATACATACTCAGACCTAACTCTGGTGTAAACAATGCTACATTGACAATCAGAGCTGTGATGCATAATGCCTGCTCAGATATACCTACAAGGATATCATTACACTTTCCTGTTGACAACTTGATAATATTGCTACACTGCTATAATGTCACCCTGTGCATCAGAACCATGTTAGCCTGTTCCTGCATCAATGTTACAGATGACAGGAGGTGGCACAGGTGTCATCATATGCACAGGGTGTGTTGTTGGTTTGCCAGAACCCGACATTGACCCATCCAATCGACATGTCTGTGTGTGTGTGTGTGTGTGTGTGTGTGTGTGTGTGTGTGTGTGTGTGTGTGTGTGTGTGTGTGTGTGTGTGTGTGTGTGTGAGGGACAACAGTACAGCATGGGCCAATGTTGATGTAGTGTGTGTGTGTATGTGTGAGCCCTAGTTGTTTGGTTAATGTGTGTGTGTCTGCATGCACACAGCTCCACCATGTGGCTGCCATATATAGGAGGTTGTGGGACAGCCACAGACTGTACTTGCTAGGCTACACTGCTATAATGTCACCCTGTGCATCAGAACCATGTTAGCCTGTTCCTGCATCAATGTTACAGATGACAGGAGGTGGCACAGGTGTCATCATATGCACAGGGTGTGTTGTTGGTTTGCCAGAACCCGACATTGACCCATCCAATCGACATGTCTGTGTGTGTGTGTGTGTGTGTGTGTGTGTGTGTGTGTGTGTGTGTGTGTGTGTGTGTGTGTGTGTGTGTGTGTGTGAGGGACAACAGTACAGCATGGGCCAATGTTGATGTAGTGTGTGTGTGTATGTGTGAGCCCTAGTTGTTTGGTTAATGTGTGTGTGTCTGCATGCACACAGCTCCACCATGTGGCTGCCATATATAGGAGGTTGTGGGACAGCCACAGACTGTACTTGCTAGGCTGTACAGATCACTGTCTCTGGGCACAGACATGGTACCTGTGCCTGCAGAGGTGCTACGGGCAGTATCAGGTACCAACCCTGACTGGGTACTATCATCAAAGGCAGAGGTATGATGACTGGACCCATGTCCCTGCTGGGACTGGCCAGAGCCACGTGCATGTGGTCTACTACGATGGTCAATAGAAAGGCCACTACGGGAGCGACTGTGATCTGTGTGCCGTCCGCGACCACTGCCAGCTGTTGCTGTTGCTGGCATGCATCTGCGTCGATGTCTCACCCATCCTGCATGGTCCTGGCTCATGGAAGACACATTTTGGAGAGCATCTATTGTCTCCCCCCAACGTCTATCAATGACCTTGTTGTAATTCCGGATGGCACCGGCAAGGTCACGGATGCTGTCATTGATAGCGGTGTAATGGGCCCTCTGCTCCCTTAGTGCCTGTCTGGTGTACCATTCCATACATGCCTGTGCCTGCATTACAGCCCAGAACATACTGGAGGTTATCATACCTGTGGGGGGCACATCTGCCAGGGGCAATACAACCAGTGGTGCTCCCCTGAGAACCCCTGGACATCCGCCTATGTGGTACCATTCCAGGAATCCAGCTATGGCTGCTGTGAGGGGATGTAAGTGCCATGGGTACCATACTCTCCTGGTCAATGCCAACTGTATGATGTCCCTCGGCTAAGGCCATTGGTGATGAGGGATGTATCGGCAGTATGAGTGTGCGCATAGATGGGGTTGATCGCTCTGCACTGTCGATTGGTGGACCAATGACAGACTCTGTCAAACCTTCCTGTGCCAGAATGCATGTGTCATCATCTCCACTATTAGTGGCAGTGACTTCAGGATCCCTGCTGCTTTCAGCCACCCCAAACTCAGCACCTGTGAGAGGAAGACAGGAAACACACTTTACAATCTGTACATGATGTTAGCACACATGAACACATGCACACATGCACACATACACACATGCACACATGCACACATGAACACATGCACACATGCACACATGCACACATGAACATATGCATGCATGAACACATGCACATATGCACACATGCACACAAATACACTCCGCACTACAGCACATACACACACACACACACACACACACACACACACACACACACACACACACACCAGCAATCCAACACATACTCAATAGTGGGTGAAGGTGGGTGACAGTATCACAAGGCAAACAGTCACCTCACACGTGTCAGCATGCAGAATATGTGTTACTCAAGACCATGCAGTGCAAGTGCAGATGGCCCTATTTAATGACATTATACATGGCTTTGATGCATGTGGGTAGCTGTTCAGTGATTGGCTACACCCTGGAACACAATGTGTACATGGACACAACATTGCTGTGCATGTATTATCAGCTCTGCAATGTCCTGTGCACCATCACTCACAGGTATACATACCATGGCTGCATGTGTTATCTGTGTGACACATAGATTGCCATGTGTGATTACAGTGTCTGTGTCCATAGCAGATAATAGTGGGCACAGGTGTAGCACATGCATGCTATGTACACACACGGGATGAGTGGTGCATGTAGGCGTGAAGGAATCCCAATGCTCAACATGGCACTTGTACAGTGGTTATGGTGAGTGTGGGACATATTGCAGATATGTCGGTGCCAGCCATGACATGACATGCTACACGATTGCAACATTAAACACCACACATACCCAATGTGTGTCATGTGACCTATAAACCCACTAGCATTCCAGGACATATATGTGATACTTTGTACAGATGGTGACTGCTGTGCATATTGTGTATACTGGCATATGTAAGCATGCACACAACATGCTATGCATATTGTGTATAGGTGCATATGTTTGCACACACACAACATTGAGGTGCAAAGCAATGACTGCTATGTGTAGTACTGTGGTCACTGTAACTGAATGGGGTGTAGTACAATGTGCCATCATCATCATGCATCTTGTGGTCACTCATGGCTACTAATGTGTGACAGACCACTGCCTAGCATGCTGTACCTGAACTGCAGTGCCGTGGCTACATTCACAATTACACAGCCACTTTGTACATGGGTGTGTGAGGTGCCCAATAGGGAGCATTGCCTAACATGACTGTGTTATGTGTTGAAGAGTGTTGCACAGCCCCATGATAGGCCTCTACCCCTGAGGTACATCATGTGTGTGTGGATGATATGTGGGATACTGAAGTGTGACCTTACAGTGGGTGTGTGGTAATGCCATATGTAGCATGTTTTTGTGTACTGCGTATGATAAACGTGTTATGTTGTGTACAGCTGTAGCAACTATGCCTATCCAAGGTGCAGTACGGTGTTGCCACAACTGTGTCTGATGCTCTGTGTATTGCATGTCATTGAGGCAGCTACTGACATTACTGAGCTGTGCAACGTCTTACAGCAAACATGCACGGCATGCATTATGAGTAGGTGTGTTACGTGTACATGGCCTACACCTCACCTATGACATGCACATTTCATTACCAACATTGCAGTTATACCACACTCACCAGCATGGATCGTCTGCCCTGCTGTCACACCAGAGGGACCAACAAGAATATGAGAGAGTTCGTCAGTGGCCACAACTGTGACATTGCTACAGTGGGTATGCTAAACTACAGTAGAACAACAGTCAACAGTCACAGGTGTAGAGATAATATTCCAAATATCAGTATTGCACAACACTAGGCAGCACAACTGCTAAACACACAGTACACATCTCACGTAGACATAATCTAACAATACAGTTAACTGTAGTCTACAGATAGGGCATGTTACCTGCTCGCTCCATGTGAACATGCTGGGTGGATCCGGCCTCCATGACAACACATGTCACAGGTTGTTGCTGCTGTTGTCCAGGAGCCACCACGCTTAGGAGCACTCCTCCACTCTGGTGAGGGGGGGAATGAATGGCCACCCCACCACCTGTGGCAAGCTGTTGTCTTTGGATATCAGACGCACGCCACCGGACATGTCTAATTAAATCACTGCAGTGATGGCGTACCTGTTCATATGTCCAGTTATGCATGCCTATGTCATTTACCCAATGAACAAGATCCTGCCACAGTGCAATCCACTCCTGCTGGTGCTGGCTGCTTTGGGAAAACAGCATTGTGTATTGCTGCACCAGGCTTTGCACAATCTCATCTTCCTCCGCTGCTGTGTACGACGGGTTGCATTGGTGGGCCATCTGGCTGAAAAAGATATGAACAATATGTGTGAGCGAGTCCTGTGGCACACTTTAAACCTTTAACCAAAGATATCACTTTACTGACATATATACCATCCATTTGTCTGTCAGAGGTTACACACGTTCAATACCACTTATTGCTTCTCAGGCCACAACTGACTAACAGTGACTGGCACACTCTATATATCACACCACCATACAACAGTACCTGGCACACTGTTTGTGACATAATGCACAACCTCGACACAAGGGTATATATCACGCCAATGCACGAACAGAGATGTCATCCATTGCAATGAATGTAAAGTACAGTTACAGTAGTACCAGTCAACCACCCTAATCATTGATGCCATAGCCCTGCCTAACATATGTGTACAGTTGTTACTATAGGTGGCATACTGCTGTAAGAGAGTATATATGTTGATGAATACACACGTATACCCTGTAACACACATATGATTGCAGCCATGGTACAGGCATAATTACACACACATCAGACAAACATACAATGCACCACTGTGTGCCAACACAGATGAGCATTACCTGTGTACCATACAGTACTGTGTGCCACTACTTACAAACCCTTATGCCTGAGTTTTGTCCTCTGTGCAGACTACAGGAAACACACAAGACAGTGTTTCCAAGCAATGTGAACACACACCATACTGTGCTGTTTAGGCCTACAGCTTCAGGTAGTACTACAGTTCATATGGGAGTTGGATTCACCAGCAGTACCACTCACTAAGCATACATGTATTGCTTTAGCCTACAATGAGACACCACGGTCGTCAACAAGGAACTATGTCACATCGTATGCCATACTACTATGTCTGCCTAACAGTACAATACACATCTTTTGTTGGCGTCACAGCTAGGATAGACACTAACATGTCAGATACAACTTCACACTAACCAATCACACCTTTACAGACCTTGCACACATTCAGCATTACACTTATTCAACCTCACATAGCAGGTATTGCATTGAGTACATGTGTGAGTGCATAGTGTCATAGGTAGGTAATATGCTATTGGCCCTAGGGCTTACAGAAGCCTAGCCATATACTACCCTGGCCTTTGACACACATGTACTTTGATTTCACTTGCCCCTGCCAACCAGAACCACAGAGGGGGTTCCTGAAGTGTATTACCAATCTCCCAAATAATCATCAGGGGTATTTATGACAACTGCTAATGAGGAGCCTTGTTTGCTATTGCTAGGTGGTCTATTCCAGTGTATGGCATATCTGTGAGATAGGAACTTATCCCTCCAGCATGTGCTGTTCAGTGAGCTGAAGAGGTTTAGGGCCCTAGAGCATGTATCCTGGAGGGATTGTGATATGTTGCCATGGTGGTTGTCACCCAGCTATGGGTGTGACATACCTCTGTATGTTCGGCAGAGGTCACCTCTGTGTGGTCGGTATGCAATACAGTCTAGATGTGGTTTTGTGAGTCAGTCTGCATGGGGCATCTGTTTGCGGCCAGTATTACCCTTTGTGAGGTATGTCTGTGGCCTTTCCACCTGCTGTAGTTGTCATGTGAGGTACATACCACACAGGGCATTGTGATGAGTAGAGGGGAACACTGACCTATATTTCCCTAGATGACACACCTGTTATCATGACACATACCACACAGACAGATTACAGGTCTAGTGTAGCACTGTCTTTATCAAAGAGGTGGCTATTGTCCACCTGTGTCCCATGTTCTCTTTTCACACCTTCGGTGTTGGGTAGATCTCTACCTATGTGGTAGTTAATGGGTACAGTGTTTTGGAAAGGAGGAATGGCACTGCAGTATCAACACTTTTCTACAGTCCATGCCTTGGTCACCACACACCTGTTGCAGTACATATGGCCCCATATGTCTCTCTGTCTCTCTGTATGTATATATATATATATACATATCTATACACATGCATGTACACATCCATTGCTGTACACATAGATGTACATATAGGCACATGTACAGTCCACCTTTCATGGTGGGGATATCAGTTATGCGACAGTTGTGGGATGTACAGTTATGTGATTATATTGCACAGTGTTGTGCAGAATGCATGTGAGTGTCCTCTCCCCATGTAGCTTTAGCAGGCCTCACTGGCTGTAACACAGCAGATCTGACAAATCAGTCCCACAGTGTTTAACCATCACATGACATATATCAGCACTGCATGCTGTTTTCTATGCCACACACTACGACCTACATAGATATATGCACATAACAACCTTCAACAACAGATATCTGTCCACCCTTCACTAACAGTTGCAGTATGTCCCTTGCCCTATGCACATATGCAGATACAGATAGATACGTACTGCTGCCACACATGGATGATTTGCAGTGTGTAGAGTACTCTTCTGGAACATCTACTACATGCCAACACATACATATGAGTTACATACCTTACCTTTGTATTTCCCTGCTCCGTCTGTTACAGTTTTGTAGGTTTTTTTTTTTTTTTTTTTTTTTTGGTTGTTTGTTTCGGGTCTTCTCCTTCTGTCTCTGTTTCTCTCTCTGTTGTCTGTGTCTGTGTCTCTGTCTGTGTCTGTCTCTTGCTATTGCTCTCTGTCTCCCTGTACCTGCAATGATATTATTGCATGTGTGGACAGCAGGTACAGCCTGCTTTTCTAGGTATTAGCACTTGTGCATGTGACAGCCTCTGCACCAATTGCTGC
This sequence comes from Protopterus annectens, assembly GCF_019279795.1. NCBI lineage: Eukaryota > Metazoa > Chordata > Ceratodontiformes > Protopteridae > Protopterus > Protopterus annectens. Next base: position 1,272,109,222 of record NC_056744.1, read on the forward strand.
CCACCATTCAGTAATTGCATGCAGTCTGCTGTGTGCTGATTGCATTACTCACTGTGATTGCAGCCCACTGCTATAAAATGCTAGGTTAGGTAGGCATAGCCCTTTCAGATTTCCAAGGTGGGGCCCATGCTTGTTTGCTCTGGACACCGTTGTGTCAGTCAGAAGGTTGGTTTATGTCTCTTATCTGAAGCTAGGGTTGTAGCCAGTGATATGCATGTTGTACTCAAACCTGAATGTTGCTGCTTCCAGTACACACTTCTCAGTGTAGACATGTACTCACCCCTCCAAATGCTAACACAGGATACATGGGAGTATGTACTTTCTTTCTGAATTAGACATTTAACTGCCATATAAATGTGGTTAGTGCACTGTATTCCTGTGGCACATGCAGTGTTTGTGAACTGCTATACTGTAATTATTACGGTACTCACCTCTGAACAGTTTGTGGTTTGTTTGTGTTGACATTAGCAAAGGCTGCTCAACACAACTGGACACATTTCAGTACTGAGTATGCCTATCTACACCCTGGTTTTTGCCTGAATACACAGGTGTGTTGTACCTCTGGGTAGGGGTGCAGAACTGCAAAGAGCTTTTTTTATTATCATGTGAGGTTTATCTTGCTGAACATACAGGATTGCTGAGTACCTGTTAGTCTATCAAGGAAGTAGTCTGTCTGTGTAGCTCCCACCTGTGGACATATCCAGATGGTAGCTAGAGGTTAGCCTATTATACTTTGTCTGTGCACCACACCAGTCTTTTCAGCACTGGCACATTGGCATTGTCACAGTTGGTTGCTAGCGGTACATGGCTACATCCTGTGATATTTCTGTGTTGTACTCCTACATAAGGGCATGCTTGTGGAACTCCTTCCAAACCTATTTGCAGAATGTGTAACAGCAGTAATGCTGATATGCCTGTGTGTTTCTGCCTCTGCCAGGCCTCAGATACTCTCAGGTATATATTTGAACAGCCTCAGTGAAAGGTACATATATGTTAGATACACCTGCAATATATTACAGACATATTGCAGTTGAGACTTTCTTGGGAATCAGAGCATATGTATACCTACACCTTTTCTGACGTGCAAGCAGTGTCTACTGTCACCTATTGACATTATTCATTACGTGTGATTCCACACTTGTCTGCCTAAAGTTAGTACTTTCCAGAGTGATTCAGTGGGGCACAGCTAACATTTGTTTACAAATCAGGGACATCCCTGTAAAGCAGTCACAGTTGGGGTGTCTGGCCTCTGCAATATTCAACTTTGCCAGTATTTATCCTGGTCTGATACTGTGTGGTGTTTGTAAGGTGCCACTGTAACATTATTCCCTGCTTGGATGGCTGGTTCTCTTTTCACAGTCATGTCATGCAATTCCACAGCAACTGCTGGTAAAGACCCACAGAACAGGATTTGTGTTATGCCATTCCTAATTTCCATTTACATTCCCTCATTGTAATGCATGATATATTTATTTCAGCACCAAGTTATTTGTATATTTACTGTGGCTTAGTGGTAATTCATGCAGTCTATTGTGTCAATGGTCTGAGGTTCGAGACTGGCAGAGGTTTTTTCTTTTGCTGCTGAACAGAACAAGGGCCCTGACATAGAGTGACTAAGGCACTTTTAAGCAGTTGTAAGCCGGGTTTGCGCAACACTTAGCGAAGCTTAGCTAAGCACACACATGCGCACACTCGCTTAAACCCACTTACTACCGCTTAAAAGTGCTTACTCCCGCTAACCCCCACGCTAATTTCTTTTAAAGAAAAGAAAATGGGGAGATAGGAAAGTGGTGAAAAGGGGGGCACAAAGAGGGACAGACAGTAGGTAAACAAGCTCGGGATGTGCAGGACGGGTGTAGGGAAGGTCCATAGCTGCCCATTTCTTTACCAGCAACAGCTGTGCATATGCAATAAATTTGGAGTGAAATTTGAAACCTTCCATCCCTGGGAGAGGGGTGAGGACAACAAAGTATGTTGTACTGCCAATTATAATTATCAGTTTACATGTCCAGTGGACATGTGTGCGAAATGGGCAGCTATGTATGGGGCGTAATTTTTTGTGGGTACAGACTGCCTTTTTTTTTTCAGGTGAGAGTGGAAAGTGAGGTAGAGGAAGTAGGTATGTTCGGGGAGGTAGGTTGGGGAAGTAAACAGACAAGACAGACAAGACACATACAGGGGCGGTGTATGACACATGGGGTGGGTGAACACAATTGATGGGGACGGATGTTTGGAAATCGCAAGCCCATGAGCCCACAGATGGTAACAGTGGAACTGAGATCCCCACCCATGAGTAGTTACCCCTGCACCTTCACAGCCCTGAGGGTGGTTGTGCTGGGGGCTGCGTAGGACGGGCAGGCTCACCTGTGAGACGCGCCACTCTCACCTCGAGCTGGCGTAGGGGATCAGCAACTGAACGCTGGATCTCCCTACGCACCACAGCCCGGACCCTTCAAAGGGTGACAGGTGGCCCTTCTCCACCCACGCTTGCACGGGGGGATGAGCCCCATCCCCTGCAATGCTTCCACCCAAAGGTGGCACAGGACCAACAGTGGAGGGGAGCCCGGGCTGGGCACCGGACCTGCTGGTGCCAGGTGCACTCGCCAGCTGAGGAGGGACAGGTGGGTCCGCTGGGACCGGCCTTCCCATACGTTCTGTGATTAGGTGTGTTTAATTACAACATAAACAACAGCATTCCAGATTAGTTGTAACAGCATGCAGTAATATTCCCATTAACCCAACACACCATGGTTCCAACAGTTGAACAGCAAGCATTACACATGCATATATTGAATGACAGTGGATATTCCAACAGCATGCAGGGATGACTGTGGTGTTTAAACAGGGCACATGCATCAATGTGAATGCAAATATTTATAGAACAATAGGACATATGTCCCAACAAATATTTAAGATTACACATACCCATTGAGGTGTGGAATTGCATGGTTTATGCACATACAATAGGGTGTAGAAGAAACCTTGATTAACATCTTATAATTACTGTTAGTCTAACTACATTCCTAGTGACTGCAAATGTATATCCCCTACATGTATTATTACACTTGCCACCATGCATTAGGTTGTGTAATGGGTTTGGCTAGTTCAATATATGCCTGACCTATATCTGGCATACTAACTGTCCAAGATGCAGATGTTACTGCTACATATTCCTTGATTGTATTTATATTTCTTTATCTACATATATGGATGTTTTTACATGACATTTTCACTTCTGTTTGTACAGAACCCTGCATTTCTTGACACACACTCACATTTCTGGGGAACAAATTAACATGCTACTCGTGTGCCAGATTTACTTATGCATGCCAGCCAGTAACCGACTGTTGAGGACTATATATATGCTTCACAGCTACTAGCACTTCCATCACCCACTTTATATGGGACTGCACAACTCTGGGTTGCCAGCACTTTTTAAAACAGTACTATTTGTATAATGCAAGGGTACAACAACATTTCAAACTAAGTGACACAGACACACTTCGGGTTTTAGACCTTTATTAATGACATTACACACTTTTGCACAGGCTCACTCCTTTCTTTGTTATAACGGTTCATATGGAAGACATATTCAAGACATATTGTACCTTTATTAATAGGTTAGAACACTCTTTTTCATGCTCACTCACTTATTTTATATGACAGTACCTGCAGAGATATTATTCCGGACATATGTTACCTTTCTTAATGGGTTACTACAATCTTTTTCTGGCTCTCTGACTTTTTTATCTGACAGTACATGCAGAGGACTTATTCAGGCCATTTTATGGCTGTATTATTGGACTACAACACTTTATTTCATGCTCTCTCCCCTATTTTATATAACAATACATGTAGAATAATCACTAACCTGCCTGGTGGCGCAGCCTTAGCAGCCTATCTGCATAGGCTTGCTGATTCACAGCACAGTCTCCTGCAGCTGTAAAGTAAATAAAGGGATATTGAGACATACCTATCCATTATACAGAATCAATTATCAGTTCCTACATACTGCATTCCATGGCTACCTACTCAGTTGTAAGGCATCCTGCATCCCACGGGCCTCCTGTATCCATTGGTTCAGGCGGTCCTGCTTCCGTCTCTTCAGGTCTGCATGGTGGTGATGGACCTGCTCACCAGTCCGAGGAATGCCTGTGACACTGGTGAGGTCATGAGCTAACCGGTTCCAAGCCTCTGCCTTGTACTCCGTCCCTTGGAACTGGCCCTGCAGGAGTCTTGACTCATGGCGGTGGACAAGGAGCCAAACCATGTATTTCGACTCCTCGATGCCCCAGCGTTGTGCTTGGAAGCATGTACCCTCTCCAGCACCAGCCATTCTAACTGCAGATGTGAGCTACAATCAGTTATGGTGAGTATTCCCACCTATGGGGCTTAAATATGCAGAATTTCCCGCACTTTTTTGTGATTGGCCATTTTTGAAGATTCTCGGCTGACTGCAGATTTGCTTAGTAATGGTTAATCTACTATTACTAAGTATATGTATGTTAACAGTGGCTGCTTCTCCTAAGTTGTCATGGCTTAGTGGTTCTGTACTTTGATTATAATGCACAGAGTCCTGGGTTCGGACCTTGTCATTCATTTTATTTTCATATTGTCCAGACAGGCTATGGGGTGTGGCTGCGTTTAAGCAACTTTGCTGTACGTTGCTCCACGGTGCCCTGGTTGGCGCGGCACGCACGTCCGCGCAAACACATTACACTGGTTAAAGTGCTATTAAACTATGGGCACCTCTATTAAGCTGGGTAAAGCACTCTTAAACTTTGGGCAACTCTATTGTGCTGGGTAAAGAGCTATTAAACTATGGGCACCTCTATTGCGCTGGTTAAAGAGCTATTAAACTATGGGCACTTCTACTGCGCTGGGTAAAGCGCTATTAAACTATGGGCAACTCTATTGCACTGGGTAAAGCGCTGCTTAACTGCAAGCAATTATATATCATGATCCTTTAAAAATATATATTTTGTTCACTGATACATTGGCCATTTCACTGCTTTTTACTGACATTTTAATCATATTTGTCAGGTATTATTCCATGTACTGATTTAAAACATAAATAAGAAGGGGAGTGGTGGGACTCGAACCGTAAATGCCTCTTCTTTGTGTGAACGCTCTACCATTATGCTATTACTATTTGGTGTGATTTGCATAAACATTCTTTCTTATGCTCTTCCATGTCGAAATTGCTAACTACAGCTAAGCAATGGGCACACCCGCGCACACACGCGCAAATACGGGCAGCTATTTCGGGAATTTAAAAAAAATAAAATTAATGTTTTACTTTTTATAACTGTGATGGGGGTTTACAATGTCAGGGAGTGTGGTGTTGGGTGCATGGACATTTGAGCAGACCCGCTGTTGTGTACTTTCATTTTACTTTTCCAAACTTTGCAGGGGCGTGTACATTTAGACTGCTTGGCAGTTGGACACGCCCCCTGCTTTCCTACCCAGTCCATGTAAGACTTACGGTTGAGTCAGCGTGCCCTCATGAATATTCATGGCACGCTGACTTCATACCGTTCAACTGCAGCCTCCGAGTAAGACTTGTTAAGTCTTACACGGAGGATTCATGAATCCGGGGGATTATCTTTCCTGGTCTGATATTAGTAAGGGTGGTATACTAGGAATTTGTTTGCTTTGGAGAAGACCGCAATATTAGTTTTCTAAGGGCTGATTAGTAACTTGTTAAAGGATGGCCAGCTGCAGCAGTGGTTGATGTTGTCTTGAAATTTATTTGTAGATCATTTTGGTTTTTAATAGAAAATGTCATCTGCATGCATCACTAACTTAAGATTTAGGAGATTAAAAGATAGACCATTAACAAAGAGAGTGATAAGCAATGGGTCTAGTACAGATCCTTGGGGTATGCCTAAGTTAATGTACCATAGCTTGCTTGAACAACAGTCATTTCACACTACCAAGAAGTATCTGCAAAATATGATGACAAGATGTATCTCCAAAACACACAAGAGGCAGAGACACAGCAAACAGTTGAATGCATCCGGTATAGTAGTTTCTATGTTTAAATCAGCACAGCCTGTCAATTTGTCTGTAATTGCATCAGACATTACCTTTCAGCATTGCAAACAGAAAAGTGTCACCTGTCAGTCATCATCATTTGCGCAGATGTGGTATCATTCACATAAAACACCTCTCCACTCCCTTAACCTAAAGCCCCCCCCCATGACTCCCTAACCCTAAAACTCCACTCCTGCTCCCTCATCCTAAATTGTCCTCCCACTGCTGTTTCCCTCCCAATCTTTAAACCTAAAACGTTCTTGCTGTTCCCTTAACCTAAATTCTCTAATAGCTCTCCAACCCTAAACTCCACTCCTGCTCCCTAAACCTATAGTTTCCCATTCCCAAACCTAAACTCCCATGATCACCACATAAAACCCTAAATTGCACTTCCAACCCCTCCCACTCCCTCCCCACAGCTGGTGCAAAAACCTTAACCAAAATCAGCTACTGTGCTTAGTCGAGGTGCAGCAGCTCCGCTCCTTCCCTGACACCTGCTGCACCTCACCAAAACATGCTTTTGAGTCAGAACATGAGGCATCAGCTGTGCTACAAGATACCCACATTTTTGGCTGCAAGATAGCAGTATTCAATTGCCTGGAACTCCAGTGCCTATACTGCACCCATTTAGGTCTCTAGGTGATGTGGAGGACAGATTCTTCACACACACCATAGAGAGTGCTTTCTCCCTGCATTAATAAACTGTGAAGTTGCACAGCCTTTGGTAAAGTTTGCACATTTCAGTGAATAAATGAAAATCACTAAATAAATAACACATTTCAGCTGGTGATGGGGACATATCACAAAATGACAGGGAACATAGAGTAAAGGACAATGTAGATGTGTTGGACAAGTGGTGCAGAGCACATGAAATCATCAGTGCATGGTGCTTTTGTGGTGTTTCGTATTGGGTATGTTCTTTCCATTGGGTTTATCCACTGTGTTCTATGTGGTGTTCTCTGGGATGTTCTGTAAAATGTCTCTGTATGCAATCTTTGAGTGTTTTATGGGATGTCACCAAGGGTGCATTTTTGTGTGTTGTACTTTAAGGAATAACACTAACATATCTCTTCATTTGAATGTAGGGACCCAACTCAGGATCTTCCAGTCTGACCTTTGGGAGTAGGATGTGGGTGTGTGTGATAATGATATACAGCCACTGAACCAACCACATCATGTGGAACTAGTGCTGCTGATCCAAATGAAACCAGTGTGCCTTGCCTTCTCCAAGCTTCTGCATACTATGTTGCATCTGCCAATGATCTTGCCTGCCCCTATCACCCCTGCTATTTATGGCATATCTGATGTTGTGTGACCTTATTTTGAGGGTCCAGCCGACCAGATAAGGCTGTGTGAGGCATGACAAACATTGTAAAATATACAAACGCACAACAGTGCTTTCAGCATTGATATGCAATAATATGTATTATATTGGTCAACTTCTAGATCTCATGTCAGTCAGCTGACTGGGCCTAGATGACACAACTTATCATTTGCTTATTTACTTCCATTGACCTCTCTACCTGTGAGAATATACTGTGGAATTACACATTTGCAGGAACTTGAGTTTGCAGGTGGATAAGTGACATTCCCACTTCCAATGTACTACTGATTTCTGATCCCAAATGTTCCTTTTCATGGAAATCATGGTGCAGGGATACAGACACTGAAGGTGTGTCCTCCTCTCAAATGAATTAGTCCACAACAATCTCATCTCCTACACCTTTGTCATAGTAACACTGTTATCCCAATGACTGGACATTCTCCCACATTCTGTGTTTGTCTGTCTTTGTGCAATGTGTCCACACTCTCAGTGACTTGCACTATGACAGACATATTGACTAGTGTCCACATCACCCATGTGATGAATGCAGTACACATCAGCATCCCAGCCACAGTGTTACCTGTAAAGGAATACCAACATGAAGAGTAACTGATAAACTAGTCTTTACCTTAATTAGTAAAAGAAGGATTACCTTAAAATGATTGGGTTATCTACCCTTTGAGTGAAGTGGAAGCAAAGACTTGGCATTTAGAACAATAGAGAACATGTAGATCTCTTTCACAAGTTATTATCCCCAGGCTAAATAGGATTCAGGAAGTGGATTTTTCTTTCCTAATAGCTAATTTATGAGCTTGAGGAGCAAGGATTTATGACTTCTATTGAAACACAAGTGTCTGGACTGAACAATTAGAACACCATGTTTTGGAAATGGTGCTTTTCTCTGAATGTGTGAAAGAAAGGGAAAAATTGGAAATGTGATTTTTATCCAGAGGAACCAAGCATTTTCCTTTCTTCTGTATAATGTCAGCTACAAAAGTAATTATATTAAGCAGCACAGAATGAGGAGACATGCTTCCTCCATTCATGATCTTCTGATGCAGATGTTCTTCATCTCACATTGCTGCAGTCCTTACACTTGGGTAGTCCGCTGTCCTCGGTCGGCCCGAATATCAAAGTATAAGGCTGACGTCGGTCAGGGCGCATTTGACTGACATCAAGACGTCAGGGTACAAATGTGCATGACCGACGTCATATCCTCAGTCTTTTTTGCCGCATGGTCCGATGCAGAAGCAGTATTGCAAGTGCCGGTTGGCGTTCTGAGATTTTTCGATTTAGAAGTTTCAGACCGAGTTCAAAGTTGGCTAAGTACCCGTTGGGAATATTTTAGTTTTTCTTGCCTCAGTCATTTATCGGATGTCAGAAAAAGTTAATAATTGCATTTCTTGTGGGAAACAGATACCGCATAGAGATTATCATACTTTGTGTATTCCTTGCTTAGGGCCTGAGCACGACGTTGTTGGCTGTCACTCTTGTGCTAGATTTAATAAACGCACTATAAAGAGAAGGTTGGATTGTGCAAGGTTAGTCTTTGGGAAGCGGTGCAACTATAAAATGCAGTCGGATGCTCCGACGCCCGCTTCTTCGAAGAAGCGCAAGGACAAGGCAGTTAAGCCTAGGTTAGAAGAACCGTCTGTACCAGACGCCGGTTCTTTAGAGGTGTCGGTGGAGCCGGTGGCTCCACCGGAGGTTTCTTTATGTTCCCAGGGTGAGACCTTATTATTGCAAGATGTGGCCTCTCAGGAGACTAGTCAGGCTGAGGGGGCTTCTCTTGTTACTATACTCCCCTCCCTTCCTAAGGTGGCTAGGCCCTCTCCTTCTGTTTCAAAGGCTTCCCCCAGGGGCAGGCCAGGTTTAGCTTCAGTTGGTGTTACCCCTAGCTCTTCAGGTACTGTGCCCAAGAAGCATATGCTTAAAATGGCAGAAGATTTGATTACTTTGATTAGGGGTTCTATGCCCCCTCCTGATAAGAGACCTAGGGTGGAGCCTGAGCTGGGGGGTTTTGAGCAGGCTTCAGATGTTTCAGAGTCTTCGGCTGAAGACTTGCAGGAGTACTCTCCTTATTCTGATTCTGATGTGGATGATTCTACTCCTTCTGCTACTCCTCCTGAGGATTTTTCTTTTCAGAAACTCTTCATTCCATGAGGGAGCATTTTAAGTGGGAAGGTCAGGACTTCTCTGATTCCAGGAAAAGGCTTAGGGAATTTCTGTTTTACCCCAGCATAGGCCTTTGGCTATACCTCCTGTTTTGGATGTAGTGGAAGATGTTTTACAGAAGCTTCTCTTAATCCTGATTCTTTGCCTCCTGCTCCGGTTAAGCGGATATGTATTACAGGGTGCCTGAAGCTCATAAGTATCTTTTAAGAGTCCTAGGGCAGACCCAGAAACTGTTAGCCAGGGGCCTAAAGGTGTTAAGGCTTCTGTTGTTAAGAATCCGGTTCCTGCAGACAAGGAGGCTAGGGCCTTGGATAGATGGGGAAAGAAAGTCTATACTTCTTCCACTCTTGCTATGAGGGCTCTGAATTGCCAGTTTCACATGTTGAAATACCAAAATTATCTCCTTTCACAATTGAAGTCTAAGGTTGATGCTCTGGCAGTAGGTATTGATTGTAAGGAGTTGCAAGATTTAGTGCATGTTTCTGAACAGGTGGGTAAGCATTCTTTGCAATGTGGTTTTGATGCTGTACAGGCCTCGTCTAGGGTGGCTGCCACTGGGTCAGTTCTTCGCAGGCACGCCTGGCTGAGGGATCATAATTTGTCTGAACATGTTAAAACAAGGATTTTAGATGCTCCTTTACAATCTGACGTGTTGTTTGGTCCTCCTGTTGAGACAGTTTTAAAGAAAATGGAAGACAAGGCTAAGTCTATGCAGACTGTTAAAGATTTTTTGCAGGTCCAGCCTCCAAAGTTTAGTAGAAATTGGCCTACTAAAGGGTGGACGTATCCTTCTTATGATTCACAGTCTAGGGGTAGATCTAGGCGTGGTAAGGGCAGAGCCCAGGGCTCTTTCAGGCCTAGAACAGGGAGTTCTCCTGCACAGGCTTCGGGTGAGGGCAGGGGTCAGTCCTTTCGTAAGCAGACCCAATGACCTACCTTTTCAGCTGCCAGAGCCTGCTCGTCTGGCAGCACCTTTGGGAGGAAGGTTGGCACTTTTCAAAGAAAATTCGAGTTTAATTACCCAGGACAGATGGGTATTGGATATCATACACCACGGCTACAGGTTTTATTTCCATACCTTGCCTCCTTTCAAAGGCATGCCAGACGTTCCTCCTCAACAAAGAATAGAGGCTCACATACAGGTTTCTCTGTTGCTCCAACTAGGGGCCATACAGCCGGTCCCTCTGCCAGAAGTGGGCCTAGGATTTTATTCTCGCCTGTTCCTAGTACCAAAGAAGGGGAACACGTGGAGACCAATTTTGGATTTATCTATCCTCAGCACTTATCTGGACATTCCCAAGTTCAAAATGTTGACGTTGCAGCAGCTTTTACCTCTGCTGGGCAAAGATCATTGGATGGTAACTTTGGATCTCAAGGAGGCTTACCTTCATGTTCCTATCAGACTAAGTTGCAGAAAGTATCTGCGTTTTCGAGCTGGGACTTCTCACTATCAGTTCTCTGCATTGCCCTTTGGCTTATCTACTGCGCCCAGAGTGTTCACGAAAGTTCTGGCTCCAGTGATAGCTTTCTTCAGACTAAAAGGAATACAGATCTATCCTTATTTGGACGACTGCCTAATTCTGGCTCAAGGAAGAGAAGAGCTTCTTCATCATTTGGAATATGTGATAGCAGTGCTAAGATGCCTAGGGTATTCTGTGAACGAAATAAAGTCCAGTCTAGTACCCTCTCAAGACATGCGCTTTCTGGGTGTGAGACTGAATACAGCATCCCAGATGGCCTTTTTAACCCCGGACAAACAAAAGAGTCTATCCCTTTACTTCCATCAACTATCTCATCAGTCCGGGCTGACTGCAAGGACAGTCCTTCAAGCCTTAGGGTTCATGGCATCTTGTATTCTGGTGCTTCCCAATGCCAAACTGCATATGAGGAAGCTACAATGGTATCTCAAAAATGTATGGACACAGCACTGCCAGGATCTAGACACTGTCATTCAAATAATACCTTGCATTCAAAAGGAATTTTTGTGGTGGGCTCAGGAATGTCACCTAAACAAGGGACTCTCTGTGACCCGGCCAGAGGCGAGTCAGATTTTAACGACAGATGCCTCAGACAAAGCTTGGGAGCTCATCTAAATGGAAAGTGGATACAAAACAAGTGGCCTGTCAGACTACAACATCTACATATCAACATGAAGGAGATGTTAGCAGTCCAGTTTGCATTAATTGCTTTCAAGGAATTACTTCTTCCAGGGCAGGTGTTGATTCTAACAGACAACACAACTGTCATGTGGTACATCAACAAGCAAGGGGAACGCATTCTTATCCTCTATGCAGGCAAGCAATGATTTTGTGGGAGACTGCTCTCAGTTTACAGCTCAATCTTCAGGCAAGGTTTCTGCCAGGAGCACAGAACTCCTTAGCAGATGTGTTGAGCAGACGAATTATGGATCCCCACGAGTGGAAATTGGATCCTCATGTATTTCAGATATTGACAGTGTCATGGGGAACTCCAGACATAGATCTGTTCGCTTCTCCACTAAACCATCAGCTGCCAAGGTTTTGCACAAAAAGGTTTCATCCCACAACTTGGAGAGTGGATGCTCTTTCTTTCAATTGGAGCAATCTTCATGTGTATGCCTTTCCACCTCTGCCTCTCCTCCCAAAGGTACTTCCAAAGGTACTTCTAAAGGTCAGACAGGACAAGCCAAGGATGATTTTAATAGCTCCGGATTGGCCTCGACAACACTGGTACCCATTACTGAGAGTTCTGATGAAGCTAGCTGAGCCTAGTGAAAGCGCTTAACAGTTGAATTTGATTTCGTGCAATAAACAACATTTGTTGGTTTTATTATATCCGGTGGATTTATTTTGCTATTTAGTCGAGCTTGAACGTATCTTCTTGTGTGGATTACTGTATATTAACAGCGTGTGGTTCCATACGAGAGCTTTTTGTTCTGGTATTACTGAGAAGTCTGGTACGGAAGCCTCCATGGCCTTTGCCTTCGATTCCACACCTGTTGTCGCAGGAGGACAGCCATTTGCTAAATGTCAAGCTTCACTCTCTGCACCTAACAGCCTGGCATATTCTGTTTTGAACCATAGTGGGCCTCCACTTCCTCAGCAAGTTTTGAATGTTATTTTGGAAGCTAGGAGGCCTAGTACAAGGAAAGTGTACACAGACAAATGGAAGAGATTTTTGTTTTGGAGTGCAGCAAAAGATTTTGATGTTTCTGAGCCTAATTTGTGTGTGGCTCTTCAATATCTTACTGAGTTACTAGACAAAGGTTTGTCTTTCTCTTCTATTAAAGTTCATGCTGCAGCAATTTCAGCTCACTATGATTGCAACCCACCATTGTTTTCTCATCCTTTGTTCAAGCAATTTCTTAGAGGGGCAAAGAATTTAAGACCCCCACGAAGAGCTCCTACTCCTGCTTGGGATCTCAATTTTGTGTTGGAGAAACTCACTCTACAACCTTTTGAGCCTGCAGCTACTGCTGAGTTGAAATATTTATCATGGAAGACTGCTTTTTTGTTGGCCATTACCTCTGCAAGAAGGGTTTCTGAATTACAGGCCCTTATGGCAGTTGAGCCTTTCTTGATTTTCCATAAGGATAGGGTATCATTACGTACTAATCCTTCCTTTATGCCTAAGGTGGTTTCTAGTGTGGCTTTAAACCAAACTATTCATTTGCCTACTTTTATGCAAATCCCCAAAATAAAGGGGAAAAGATTTTGCACACTTTAGATGTCCACAGGCAGTTGCGTTATTATTTGGACAGAACTAAAGGGTTCAGGCAGTCTCAGCAGTTGTTTGTTTCTTTTGCTTTGAGTTCTCAGGGCAAGCCTGTATCAAAACAAACTATTTCTAAGTGGATTGGGTTTTGCATTGCTTTCTGTTATTCCCATCATGGCAAGGAGATTCCAGCTGGGATTAGGCCTCATTCCACTAGGGCTACTGCCACTTCAACAGCTTTTTTGAGGGGAGTGGCAACCAAGGATATTTTGGAGGCAACTACTTGGAGTTCTGTGCATACTTTCTCTAGGCATTATCACCTGCCACTTTACTCTAAGTCCAGGGCTGGTTTTGCCACTGCTGTTTTGCAGGGCATTTTGGCAGCTCCTGCTTCCTTGTAGTTAGCCATCCTCCCTTACCTCTGCTTTGGGATTCTACCCAAGTGTAAGGACTGCAGCAATGTGAGATGAAGAACATAGTACAGTTTTGTACCTACCATAAATGTAGATGTTGTAATGAAGTCCAAAAAGTGAGAACAGTCACCACGAGTAAATCCTTCTACAGAGTAGTCCCAACTCAAGCTCCTGACACACTGAAAATATCCACGATAAAAATATGTAAAAAATTCATTTATTGGAAACAGAGAATAAGCGCTTTCGCATAGTTAAACTATGCTTCATCAGATACAATGTCATAAAATGATTCCAAAATACTTATACTAAACAACTTTTGGCGGGCTCATTAATTTAAAATGAAGCTTAATTGCCTTTTACCAAATGTAGATGTTCGAAGATCCACATTGCTGCAGTCCAATTTACCCTCCCTCCTTCCCCTCTGCAGTTAGAGGTGGTTGTGTGGGTTGGGTTGTACATTTTGTGTATATTGTATATATTGTACATATAGTTAGTGCAAGGGTGGTTGGTTGGTTGTTTGCTGTCTTTTGGTTTTGACCTTTATTTTTAGGGTCTTCTGACATCTGGGGCAAGAAAAGACTGAGGATATGACGTCGGTCATGCGCATTTGTACCCTGACGTCTTGATGTCAGTCAAATGCGCCCTGACCGACGTCAGCCTTATACTTTGATATCCGGGCCGACCGAGGACAGCGGACTACCCAAGTGTAAGGACTGCAGCAATGTGGATCTTCGAACATCTACATTTATGGTAGGTACAAAACTGTACTTTATCCACATATGTGCTAAAATATTCACAATCTTTTGGAAACCTAACAGCCGAATACCAAGTAGAAATTTGGGACTCTCTTTAACAAGGAGTCAAGCATTCTTTGTAAGATAAGACAGCAATGCTGTGTTTTGAATTCACAAAGAACACTGTGCTAGTTTGTAAACAGGGCCAATTGTATAAGGACATGCTTTCACACAGAACAGGCCTTATTGTGGTTGTGGCAAAACTATTCATTTTGCAATGGCAGAAGGAGGGTGGCATGTTGAGTTTATAGCATGAGAGCAGGTAGTTACTGAGTTTGCTTCTAATAAATTCAATGTTGTTTGTTTTTAATAGTGTGAATCTAGCCAGACATCTAGCTATACAACTCGTCCAAGTGAGGCAACATTAGGGAAATGCAAATATCACACCTCTAGTACCAGTATAGTTAAGCATTTAATACGTGCCAAAAATCAAATAGTCAGTTTTCTTTGTAATTACGCAGAGAGCTTATCAGTCAGCAGTTCATCAGAGTAGCCATGATCTTTGCTAAGTCTGAGTTGGTATCTTGGGTAGTAGTACATGTACAATAGTTGGGGGTGCATTTGTGAAGACAGAGGGTAGGACAAGGGCTAACACAGAATACAATGGGTTGGACATGGGCTAAGACAGAATACAGTAGTTAGAACACGGGCTAACACAGAATACAGTGGGTAGGACACGGGCTAACACAGAATAGAGTGGGTAGGACATGGGCTAACACAGAATATACTGGGTAGGACATGGGCTAACAGAATACAGTGGGAAGGACATGGGTAACACAGAATACAGTGGGTAGGACACAGGCTAACACAGAATACAGTAGGTAGGACACAGGCTAACACAGAATACAGTGGGTAGGACACGGGCTAACACAGAATAGAGTGGGTAGGACATGGGCTAACACAGAATATACTGGGTAGGACATGGGCTAACAGAATACAGTGGGAAGGACATGGGTAACACAGAATACAGTGGGTAGGACACAGGCTAACACAGAATACAGTAGGTAGGACAGGCTAACACAGAATACAGTGGGTAGGACATGGGCTAACACAGAATACAGTGGGTAGGACACGGACTAACACAGAATACAGTAGGTAGGACACGGGCTAACACAGAATACAGTGGGTAGGACACAGGCTAACACAGAATACAGTGGGTAGGACAGGCTAATACAGAATACAGTGGGTAGGACATGGGCTAACAGAATACAGTGGGTAGGACACGGACTAACAGAATACAGTAGGTAGGACACGGGCTAACACAGAATACAGTGGGTAGGACACAGGCTAACACAGAATACAGTGGGTAGGACACGGGCTAACACAGAATATACTGGGTAGGACATGGTATGAGCAGCTTTCATATCTCTGACAGGATCAAGCTTTGAAGTGTCCTCAGCGGTAATATATAGAGTAATAGGTTTGGGCTTGGTATCCCTCAGATAATGAGCTGATTTTATTCCAGAAGTTCTGATGATGACTATATTTATACCTGGTCTGTTACTAGTTGAGGAACGTTATGTTCTTTAGAACTTTGTCGCAGAGATTCCACAGAGTGGTAAAGATGTAAAGTGATTTCTGTTGCCACCAGAAGTAGGGTTCTATCTGAGAAATCTTTTGTTGACAGCACTACAAATATGCCTTTGTGGGGATATGTTTATTGAACAGATAGTTCATGAATCCGTAAGTTCTGTAACCTTGTGTTTGCATACGGACATAGAATAGGTGGCCTGTCAAAACAGCTGACATTTCATTTTATTTTTTGAATAAAAAAAAAAAGATTAGACAAATCTTCCCTTGCAGTCCCTCTCTAAATATTTAATTCCCAAACGTTTAACATGTTATTCATTACTGGGTCACTTTTATTATACTAGACAAGTAGCTAATAACTCAGCAACTCTTTTAAATTGCAAAATTAACCCACATGCAACAAAGCTGAACTTACATCTTTATGATAATTCTTTATTCATAAACATCCCTGTTGCTCTACCAAAATATGGTACCAGTTTTAAATTCTGATACTTGTAAATGTAAGTCCTGGAAGAATGAGGTTAAATGTGTGAAAATGGAGACTGACTTACATTAAATCTGTGACTATATGGCAGCCTTGGTATATCTAATTAATGCACGTGTAGATGGTGCAGCACTGCCCACACTGGTGGAGAGGGGTACAGGGAGATTTGCCCTCACTGCAAAAAGAACTGTAAAGCAGAACAGCTATCGACAGTTTTTACTGTTCTCATGTAGTTTTGGTGTTTTTTGTTTAATAATTTCAGGACTCACAATTACAAGTTTCAGAACAATGGATTCATATTCTGAGACTCATTAGTGTGATTCTTGGGACAGTGAGTCTGAATGACAGAAAATACTAACTTAAATATGCAATGTCTATGATTGCTGTCATATATATATATATATATATATATATATATATATATATATATATATATATATGTGTGTGTGTGTGTGTGTGTGTGTGTGTATCCCCCCACAACAGGGTGTGAAGTGGGGCTTGCCCCTCCAAAAAAAAACTTTAAAGAAGGACAGCATTGTCCAGTATTCACTATTCTCCTGTGTTTACAGACTTTCTGATTTTGTAATTTTATAGCTTGTAGTGACAAGTCTCAGAATTAAAATAAGGAGCCTTTTAGAATTACAATAGGGAGTCCTTAAAATATAGCTAACATTAACTTTGCTTACATGAAAGATTTATACATCCAGCTGAGCTTCCAAACTCAATCTAGTAAGCAAAGATTCAGATGAATTCAGGCAATAACCCTGAGGTCTGCCATCATTTCAATGGTAGCACAGTGAATTCCACTTGCAAATGAACTGAACAGTCTCTGTGGAGCTGCTGAGAGCAGAGACAAAAAAAATGGATCAAACACACAGTGAAATATATTAAAATTGGAATTGCTTATCATTTTTTTATTTACCTTTGTCAAACAGTGGAGTGGGTTGGTCTGAGGACAATTTTCAGCATTGCTAGAGCTATATTGTGAAGACAGTACACCAACAGATGGCACATACATTAGTTAGTAAAAATGGAAAGCTAAACATTTCACAGAATGAGGTTACTTCAACATGGTATGCTGCTTTCTTGGAGTGGAACACCATGCCCCACTCTAGGTATAGCCCCTTACCAAATAATATTTCATCTTTTGAACTTTGCAAAGAAAGATTTAATTTTGTGGCTGGTCAAGGAAAGAAGGTGTATTTAATGGAGAACTTCCCCAGGTTTGTTGTGGAAAAAGGGACAGCCTTTACAGAACTTTGGGTTCTGTCCTATTGCACCAAGCTGCCCACTTTCTTCAAGTACCTAACCACATAGATGATCATCTGAAAAGGGGGTAAACACTGTTTTATATCATTTGAGCAAGACTTAAATGTTCTGCAGTAGAGGATGCCACAGTCAGGTTTATACAATCTAACATAAACAAGGGAAATGTGACAACAGGGAAACCTCCTGAAGGACAATACTCTAAGGACATGTCTGAATCAATGCAGGTTAAAGTCCACTGTTCCAAACATATCACACAGCGAGGGTAGTTCACTGTCATACCTTCCATGGCAAATCAGTCACTGGCAAGTCCATTTAATGGGGGAATCGCTTAGAGAAATAAGCACTTCTGAGAAACTTCCACAAAAAGAAGTATCCAGTCAACTATTTAGTGTCCCCATAGGAAATAAATATGATTTACTACAGCCATCTGAAGAGGACCTCTTCTTGGATGCCTATGCCCCAGAGAAGGACCAACTTTCACTTGGTGAGGTATTGCCTAAAGTATGTTATAGAGCCCAACTAATTGTAAATGTCATATCTAGGCATTCAGTGGAGATCACATTAGCAGTGTATATCATATTGGAACAACCCATTATCATGTGTATTCCTTCATTTTCTAGCTTTCAAGCAAATCATCTTAAATCAAAATGTACAATGGTTCCTCACTAGAAATAAAAATCATTGAGTTGGAAAAATCATGAAATATTCAGAAATGCTTTGGGAATTGTGGTTATATTCAGTTTCTTATAGGTTACTTTGATGTAACCATTGCCTGGTCTATATCTGTTCAATTTTATCTGACAAGCTATACCTCAAGTAAACAGCAGGGGGAGATAGTACCAGATCAGGGAGCGTAATAGTAAAAGTACATACTGATAATGGAAAAGAAATCATAGAAGATAGATTGCCAAGTGCACTGCACAATTATGATATACGCTTTCCAATACAGTTATGAAAAAGTTAGTCATTAACTTTCAAACATAATTTATTTAACATTTGTTTACCGGGAAAGTCCGACTTGGAACAAAGCCATTTTTCAGCGGAGGCCCGGGGAGAAATGCTCCAGATGCATGTCTTTGTGACGTGGGAGGAAACTGGAGTATCTGGAGGAAACTCACATGAATGCAGACTCCACACAGAAGGTATCCCAGCCAAGAATTGAACCAGAAAACCTCTTGCTGTAAGGCAACAACACTACTGCTGCACCACTGTGCCATAATTGTTGTATGTATGCATATAACATACACACACGCACATGCACACATATCATATTGACATGGAAAAACCAAGAATTGCTATATATGTTACCTACAGGCAAGGGCAGGACAGTTATGTATGAGGAAGAGTAGTTTGTTAGTAGCAGATAGTGTTTGCAGAAAGGATTTGAAGCTAATCCCTTTATAGGTTACCAGTGCTATCAAGTAATCATAGGCAGCTGGAAGGAGGTGTTTTTAAAATGCAGGTCCGCTAACAACATGACTGAAGTCAGTGTTGAAGAATCCAGAGAGGTCTGGAGGGTTTCCTTGTGAAACAAGACACAATTAATGTATTGCCTGAGGGATTTTTTACCCAGAGACTTTTGTATGCTAGAGATTTTTTATTTGGTAAAGTCAGTTATGTACAAGAAGTTGTACCAGCACGCTAAAGATGTTTGTGTACAAAAAGGCTTTTATTTGCAGAAGCTGTAACAGCTTGTAAAAAATTACTTTATGTACGACAGACATTTTATTTTAGTCAGTAAAGGCACTGCTTACACGGTTAAAACTGACAGAAAGCTTTGCGATACTTCTTTGTTTTGGGGGAAAGAAAAGTGATTGTTCAACAGTGTGAGACCAAGGAAGAGAAAAAAAAAGAGACTTTTTTGTTGTGATTTCTTTAAAGGGCTGTTATCTGAGAATTGATGGCAAGTTTGCGTGCTTTTCCTTTTAACACCTTTACTAACCTAATGCCACCACAGTGGCTGTACAGTCCTGTAATGTTGCTGCATTACGTAAGTTTGTTAAATCTTGCAATACAGCTTCAGTTTCCACCTCTCACTATATTTTCAGTTCACATTTTTGGCAAGTCAATTGTGTTTAAGTTTGTTGCAATAAAACACTTGGTTTGTAAGAAACCTGTGATGTCTGTTGCCTCTCTTATCGACACACCCACACACAAAGTAAGGATTTGGTATATTCATGGACTAGAGCTTCTTGAAGGATTGAAGCCCATGACAAGTCAATTGTGTTTAAGTTTGTTGCAATAAAACACTTGGTTTGTAAGAAACCTGTGATGTTTGTTACCTCTCTTATCCACACACCCCTATTCCTGTAGTGAAGTTTACAAAACTGGTCTAACAGCTTTTGTGTTATTTGATTGCTTCAAGGCTTGCTGATTTAAAAATAGTTTCTGTTTGTAAATTCCTGCATACACTATTGGAAACGCTTGGTGTTCTGGCTGCAGTGTGATTCTCAAACAATCTGGAAATATATCGCTGATTGATAAGTATATTTCTTGGTATTTTAACCTTTCAGAGTTCTGCATTGTTCATAGGTTCATAGGCTCATACTAGGCTATCTGCCCTGGGGCAATCATAAGCTTAGCCCGATTCTGTATGGCTTACGCCACCCCTTGATTTGAGTATACTGTGCCCTTTTTAAGGTTTAGTTTACTGTGCCTCTGTCTAATAGTGACACGGGAGTAATCCCTGGGACAAACCTACGATCCCCCATCCACTTATCGAGATTCTTCTTGAAGAGATTCAGTGAGGTGCTCTGCCTCACATGAACTGGAATTCTATTCCAGAGTGAAGGGAGCCTCTGGGTTATGAACCTGTCCCTCCAGCAAGTTCTATTTATTTCTGTGCTGAGGTTCAAGTCCCTCAAGCGTGTGGCTCTAAGGGATTTAGATTTACTGAGGTGGAGCATGTCCATTAATTCTGGATTTGACATAGCTTTGTATGTCAGGCATAGATCCCCTCGAAGTAGGCGGTATGCAACTGAGTAGAGCTGGAGTTTTTTTAACCGAGCAGCATATGGCATCTGTTTGAGCCCCTTGATCCTCTTGGTGAGATACTTTTGGGGTCTTTCTAATTGCTGCAGGTGTCGGGTAAGGTACATCCCAAAGGGGCATTGTATTCTATGATGGGCCTGATGAGGGATGAATAAAGGGGCACGATTACCTCTCTTGATCTAGATGTGAAACCCTTCGTAATGAGGTGGGCTATGTAGAAGGTCTTTCTAACCACTTTGGCAATGTGGTTTTCAAAGGAGAGATTGCTATCAACTTGGGTCCCCAGGTCCCTAATAACTTTCTCTGTACTTAATGGGTTTCCGCCTATGTGGTAATTTGTGGGTACATTGTTTTTGCCAAAGGGTATGACTATACAATTTTTGGCATTTAGCTTTAAACCATGGCACTGGCACCAGTTATCTGTCTCTGTGAGACCTTTTTGAAGGATGTTTGTGTCAGCTGGAGAGTTGATTATGGCCCAGTTTGCAGTCGTCTGCGAACTTGGTGAGCCATAGTCCTCCCACGTTTGCCTGTACCTCGGAAAAGTATATACCGAACAAGAGTGGTCCCAGGACAGAACCCTGTGGGACACCACTTGTGACCGGTTTCGAGTCTGACATGGCTCCAGCAACGCTCACTCTGTGGGTTCTGTCTTTGAGCCAGTTTGCGACCCATCTTGTGACATAGGGGTTTATATTTAAGCTGGATAGCTTATCTATGATGCCAGTGGGGTATTGTGTCAAATGCCTTTGCAAGGTCCAGATAGGCTGTGTGGACTACCTTCCCTTCATCTATGGCTTTGGTGACTGTTTCAAAGGAGTCAACCAGGTTCAAAAGGCAGGATCTGCCCTTGACAAAGCCGAACTGGGTAGGATCTAGTGTCTGTAGGTCCCCAATGTCTTTGTTTATGAGCTCTATGATGATCCTCTCCATAGCCTTGCAGACTAAGCTAGTCAGGCTTATGGGGCGATAGTTTCCAGGGTCCGTAGAGGCTCCACCTTTGTGGAGTGGGACCACTGTTGCTGTACGCCATTCTGTGGGCACATATCCTGTAGTGAGGCTGAGATTGTATAGCTGTTTTATTTGAGGGATTAGTTCCTCTTGTAGTTCATGTAGGACACAACCTGGGACGCCATCTGGTCCCATGGAAGCAGTGTTTTTTGCTTTGGAGAGGGCAGCCTTCACCTGAGCATCTGAGATGTTTGGAAGGCAGCCCTCTGCCGGGATCGATACTTGCTCTTTTGGGGGGGAGGGGGTGGAGAAGTTTGCACTGAACCTGTCTGCCAGGATATTGGCGATGTCTGTGGGTTCAGTGTATTTTTTGTCGTTTAGATTCAACTCAGAACAAGTCTGGGAGTTGCATCCCAGGTTTCTAACATAACTGAAAAAAGCAAACTTAGAAAACCTGAGAGCAGAATGAAGAGGCACACACTTAGATTATTGTGTAAAGCACTTTTCGTTGTATCAAAAAGCACAAAAACGACAAACTTAGAAAACCTGAGAGCAGAATTCTGCTCTCAGGTTTTCTAAGTTTGTCGTTTTTGTGCTTTTTGATCAACATAACTGAAAAAAGCCTTATGATTGTCTTTGGTGTCCTGTGCAATTTTTCTCTCGAAGCTGGCCTTGGAGGATTTTATGAGGGATCATAATTTTTTGCTAGTACTGATCAGAGATGCCTTCCCTATTAGGGATTTTGCTCTTTCATGTAGTAGCTTCCTCCTTCTGTTGTACAGTTTATTTATGGCAGGGGTCCACCAGACTGGACGCCTGCCTTGGGATGATTGGGTCTTGGTTTTGTTTGGGATAGCATGATCCATGCATTCCTGGAGATGTCCGTAGAATGCATTTATATAGGATTCTGCAGTTTGGGCTGTAGTTTCCACTGGCCCTGGGGCCTTGAAGGATTCCACTTCGGTTGTCTTAATTTTGCCTGACTGAATTATGTTATATATTTTCTGGCATTGTTTTCTGTTTCTCATCTGTCCTGAAACTGTTTTTTCCCCTCCCTCACCCTTTTCTTGTGGTGGTGTTATAGTTGGTGGCTTTGCAGTTGCCCACCCCTACTGTAAATTTGATCTGGGACATCTCTCCCAGTCTGGTGTTTACTCTACTTAATACAGACAGAACACTGGAGAATTCCAACCCACTTAGGTTCTTAACCTTGAATATTTCTTCTGCTCCTTCTTCCTCTCTCCTTGCACAATACTTAAAAAAATGCACTTTATTTTGCTTTTGCCTCTTCTTAAAAGTACTCAGTTGTATTTATTCTGCTACATTTATTACTGCTTGGTAGTAGCCTGATTAAATTGTAACTATTACTCTAAGCCTTTTGGTTTAAGCACTTGGGCTTCAGGCCAGTTATTTTTCATTACAAAGGTTTGTGGTCTGCACTGTTGTGGGAGGAGAGGCTGGATTCTGCCCTTCTGACCTGGGAATTTCTGGTTAAAGGGTTATTGTGCCTGCTTATTTGAACTGTTTCTTTCTGAAATTGGTGCACCTTGGTTGCTGAAGCATAGACTAGATTCAGGCATCCTGAATCTAGTTTTGTTTGTATAACTTGAGCACTGATCCAGGCCATCTCTTTTGGAGAAAGTTCCCCTGCCCCCTAGTGGCAGGAGTGTGCAGTTAGAACTTGTCTGATTGAAGACTGCTGGAACAGGGCTCAGTTTTTAGCTTTTTTACTGGTTAATTGGGTAATTTGTTTAAATCAGTTTGCTCGTTTTCTATTGTTATTTAAAAAAAATGCACTTATTCATCTGCTTTTACTGTATTTGTGTTTTTTCCTACTTTATTACTTTATTTTGCTTTTGCTGCTTGTTCTTAAAAGTACTTAATCGCCTGTTATTCTAAAAGTGTATTAGTTCTGGTTTAAGCACTTGGGCTTTGGTCCAGTTATTTTACATTAAGAAGGTGTGGTCTGCACTCTTGTGGGAGGAGAGGGTAGATTCTGCCCTTCTGAGCTGGGAGTTTCTGGCTAAAGGCTTATTGTGCCTGCTTATTTGAACTGTTTCTTTCTGAAATTGGTACGCCTTGTTTGCTGTAGCATAGACTAAATTCAGACCTGCTGAATCTAGCTTTGTTTGTATAACTTCAGCACTAATCCAGACCATTCTTTTTTGGAGAAGGTTCCCCTACACCCTAGTGGCAGGAGTGTGCAGTTAGAACTTGTCTGATTGAAGACTGCTGGAATGGGGCTCAGTTTTTAGCTGTTTATTGGTTAATTGGTTAATTTGTTTAAATCAGTTTGCTCATTTGGTACTGTTATAAAAATATATATATACACTTTATCCATCGCCGCTTAGCTAGGGTTAAACTATTCCCGGCACCATAAAGTCTGCTGTTCAAATTTTCCCTTAGAACCAACTGCTACTGGAACTGCTGAAACAACTTGGCAATAAGTTCTTAATCATGTGATGTAAACAAAGAAACTGTTTACATACCAATCACACTGAGCTATCTAAAAAGTCTACATGTAATGGTCTTTATGTGTACCAATCTAACACTGAAATGCTTTAGTACTCTCTGAATAAACAAAATTATTTTTTTTAATAATGTCTGACTAGGACACAGAAATATTCAGAAGACAATAATAAGCAATCAGGTTCAGTCATTTACTCTAGCTAATAAAAAATAAATGCAAATTTCAAAGACCACTGGTTTGTTGTGTTTGGTTTTCAGATTTCATAGCACACTTAGTTGCTTAGAATATTGTTTTGTCAGTACACCTGAATGAGTCTTATTAACTTCAATTATAAAACAATAAAATGTACTTACATATTATCACAACCACATTTTGAGCGGCAATATTAACGATCGTTGGAATATGGTTATTTGATCGGTATGAAGTTAAATAAGCTTGAAATGCTGCAAAGCCATAGATCAATTACCTCTATCAGTGGTCCACAGTAGGTTGCATGGCAAAAGTGTGATGGATTGCAAAGTGTTTTAAACTGGTAGTACCAGCATGCAGCTGTGCACTTTTCATACAGCTCAAGACCCGTATGGTCCAGTCTAGCCAGTTAAACCCTACAGTGACATACAACTACTTTGTTTCACTAATTAAAGGTTTGCAGGTGATGCAGAACAGCTAAGGTCTTGAAATCCCATAAACAATTTTCGAGTCTGTAACTTAATGAAAATATTTCATTAGAATCCACAAAGAAGCGTTCATTTCTCACAAGCTGTCATATAAGCCCTGGTTGCATACAGAAATGTTTGAGAAAGGCTACTTCAGTCTACCTACCTTTTTCCAATAGCTACTCTATAAAGGTGAAATGATCTCCACAAAATGGAAAACAACCAAAAAGCCAAGCTTCTTAAATTCCACTTTCAGACATGTTTGTATTTTTGTTTGGCAATGAAATAGTTGCGACAGTGGAATTCCTCAACAAGTGACAGCAAAATTACACGATCCCATCTATGAAAAAAAAAGTCCGCAACCACACAAAGTTAAGGATTTACAGACATTAACAGGAGCATGTTACCCCAAAATAGTAAAATATTAAGGGCCAACATTTCTGCATACATTAATGATCATATGTCATGATCGTTAAGCAACCGCTATTGCTATTACATGTGGTTGAGATAATACGTAAGTACCCAATAAAATGATATCAGAAATAATTTCGTATTCTGGCTTTCTTTTTGTGTTATAGGATATGTTTATCAAGATGAAATGTCATTTCAGCTTAGCAGACATTGCATTGGCTAAGTTCATCTGTATTGTTAAAAAGCCAGCAAGGAGACTGCAGTATTTGCAATGTCTTCTTGAGTAGATTCACGGTATGGCATCCACATGCATGCCTAATATTCATCTGAAAGTTGCTATTTTCCTGCTGATCACTACTATTTTTTTCTTTCTCTTCACTGTGAAAGCTGCACAACTAACTTTTTTGGGGTAGAACTTTATAAATGAGGAATATTGGCTGAACATAAGAGTCAGAGAACCATTCAGAATGAAAAAGAGTGTCAGCAAGCTGGCATCATGACCCTACCTTTCAACCTCTTAAAGAGAGAAATCTGGACAAAGGCACACATAATGGGGGGACAAAGATATCAGGTTTTGCATTAGCATGAATTTTCTGAAGGATATGAAGTCTGAAACTTGTCTGCCATTATTTTCTGATTTAAGTCCTCAATGATTTGCCAGCATTTTGCCAAAAAAAAACCACAATTTTAGGAGAAATATACCATAAATATGAGACACAAATCTGGACATTCTGCAAAATTCTGGACAGTTGAGAGGTATGAGATTGACAAAGGTCCTTCATAGTAATGAGTTATGATTTATGATACCTACATCAAGAAACACTGGTGTGATCAAAAGCCCCTTCTATAAAGCCTGCATTATTTGCAGAGGAGCAATGGTAGCAACATACATTTTGATGACTAATCTGGATTTTAGAATCATTCAACTGGAACCACACACACACACACACATACACACACACACACACACACACACACACATATATATATATATATATATATATATATATATATATATATATATATATATATATATTTTTTTTTTTTGTTAGGCATGAGACTGAAAAGTGAAGGTCAGCACATTGTTTGACTGGTGGTCAGTTTATACATTTGAGACTGACATGTTGGCCTGCTGGATTCTTCTTAAAAATTGATAAATAGATAAAGAAATATTGAGGAAAGGAAATCCTTATTATAATCACGATTGTAGTATATTTTCACCTATAACCTTTTTTTTTATGTGTGATAATATGAGATTTTACGACAGCCTTGCAGAGTTGAATTTATTTTTACTTTTGTGTTGCTAATGTGAGTTGACATGTTTTAGTGAAGGATCAAAGGCAATGACAAGATGTTTAGAAGAGAATACATGTACAATCAGTTGATTTTTAAATCCAAATGATGCTGAAAGGCTTGGTAAAATTTGGAGTTCTGCCAAAGAACACTTTTTTCATTTTTAATGAGTTGCTTTAAATGTAGCCAAGCAGAAAGAGTTATTTGAAGGTTCTCCATAATTGTTTTATAGTGATGGGCAGAAACAAACAGCACAAGGTCATATTCATAAACAATAATGATTGAGAGTATGATTTCATGATGGAGATGATTAGAAAGGCAATTTACAAAGGAACCATGGGAGAACATCTGTATGGCTGCTAAGTATGAAACAAAGTCCAGAAGGTTCAGGATGTTTGCTTGGGAATGTTTACTTAGATATTTTATACCCCTAGCAAACTTCAGAGATGTTTTCCTCCAGTAGAAAGCAAACTTTGGAGGTATTATGGGAAAGAGAGGTAAATGGGAACATGTTTTCTGGGAGTGTAACTAGCTGGCATCTTTTAAAAACTCACTACTAATCTACATTTTCAAAATGTTGGGGGAGCAAATGGTTTTAACAAAGAAAATGATTCTTTTGAGTTTGGGCCTTAAAGACAAAGCAAGGCCTTACAACGTGCAATGGTACTAGAAAATGTAAATCAAATTCTAAAGCAACTGTAAGTGAAGTGCTGAATGTTGTAAAGAAGATAATAAAAATGGAGGTGGAATGTTTAGAAAAGGGAAGGAGCACGTTGCATATTAATAAACTGAATTAGGAGGAACAGTACAGACAGCATAATGTTTAGGAGGAGGAGTAAGGTTTAAAGCTTTGCGAGAATGAAGGTATTAATGTGATGCTGGAGTGAATGACAATTGTTAAAAATGTATACAGCATGAAAGCCATGACAGATATCACTTTTTTTCTGTTAATTGTATGTATACCTAGGTCACTGTTCCATTTATGATTAATAAAGCTGTTAAAAAAAGAAGACGACTAAGCAACTGAAAACAATGGGGTCTAAGGCTGAGACTTGTGATACGGGAAACTAGATAGTGTGGAGTGAGGAGTAGTCATAACTGAATCTAGCAATGGAAGCTCTATTGAAGATGTAGCCAGAGGATTAGTTCAATGTTAAAGTACCAAAGCTGGAACCTAAAAGTTTAACAGCAGGATACAGATGTTGTTGTCTTTCGGCTTTTCCCGATTAGGGGTCGCCACAGCGGAACTCCGGTCCACTAATGATTGGCAGTAGATTTTCACGGTGCTGAGTTGCCAGCTCGATGCCCAACCTTCAATGAAGGCACGCCCATTCACACATGTCTTTCGGAATGCCACTCGACCCGCGGGGAGGACATGCAGACTCCACACAGAAGGCGCTCCCTGCACACTAGCTGAGAATCAAACGGGAGAACCTCTTGCTGTGAGGCAACAATGCTACCACTGCACCACAGATAACACTATTAAATGCTTTTACCATGCAAAAGAAAAATACTGATATTAAATAGCCTTCATCAATATTATGTCAGTGAAAGTAATCAGGACCCTTCATCAATATTATTCAGTGAAAGTAATTAGGACAATTTGGGTACCTTTTTTTTTTTATTAAGAATTAATGATTTCACGGTGGTGAATGGACCAATTGTTATATTTATATACAGAATCTGTGACGTGATTATATACTGTTTTTAACAAATTGTTTACCAAGTTGTGGCAGGAGAGGTATTGACTTATATTGATCAGGATTTCTGGGTTTACTATATGTAGAAATGTGAATAATAATCTCTTCTTTCCAGTTTGTGGAGACGTTTGTTTTGTAAGTGATAGGTTGTAGTTGTGCTATACTTGGAAAGTGATAGCATCACCACATAGTTTGATGAACCAAGAGTAGAGACCATCAGATCCTGATGAGCATGCGAGGATTCAGTAAGATTGCAGGTGAAAGGATGATAAATGAGGTTTCAATGGAGAGTTTGACTAACAGTTGCTAATAGCATGACTTAGAGATGAAAAGACATTAACTGCCTATCAAAATCACTGGATGAAACAGATGAGGGAAGATAGCCTTTGACCAACCAGCTAAGCAGTGATCTTCTATGCAGAATGTTTCTGGCTCTGTAAAGATGAAAGTTTCCTAATTGTACATGTAAATAGCTTTTTGTCACTGGATAGCATTGCTTGTGTGATTATGTAGGATAGTAAATGCATTTTGGTGTTTGGGTTTTTGAGTATTTTTCCATGCAGACCAAGCAGAATGACATAGCTTTAGTAAAGAGTGCACCACAGTAGTCAGCCAAGGAAGGTGAGATGATTTATAAACTAACGTCATACTACGGCAGCAGTTATATCTTCGATTCAGTATGTATGTGTTAAACTGAGAGATATTGTTAAAGTTGCAGTATCTATAATTGTTTAGGACATTGTACAGCTGTCATAGATCCTTAGAGGTGTGAATATAACTTTGATAGACAATAGGCAGAGAACTTGTATTTTTCTGATACAAAAGAAGATAAAGATAGTGTGGACACTATCATTAGGTAAGCAGTTTAGCCAGTATTCATTTTTCCTGGATGGTTAGTCATCAGAAGGTCAATTTCTGTACAGCTGCTGGAGATGGAGTTTGGCTGGTCATTTCAATGATCAGTTAAGAAAAAGGCTTAAGTCAGCTAAGAAGTTGACAAAGTAATGTTTGAGGGAGGGAAGGAAGATTATATTATAGTCACCTGGGTTTCATATGTTCATTTTCTTTTAAACAATAGTATATATAAAAGTTATTGTGTTAGTGAAGACCAGTTTGGATTCAGATTGTGGCAAAAGCCATTTGAATCTGAATGTTTTAGTTTGGTGTAGTTTAAGAATAACACAGACTGGGGCACCCTCATTTGAGGAGTAGAACTTTGCTACACGTATAAAGTTTAAATACTCCTTACATAGTATCATGTATCCTCTTCTAACTTCAGTTGTTGGATGGCAATTATGTTACATCTGAAAAAAAGTAGTTTTATTTTTATTGCTGAAGATTTTTAACTGTGCTTCACAGAAAGAACCAACATAAGTTTGGTTTATAATAGCCAAGCATGAATTTGTCCAAGCTTGTTCTTAATGTAACAAAGCCAGTAGTTACTTATGCATGCGTAATGCTTTATGGTTTGGGAGGAAGGATTAATGCTTACTGGAATGTACAATGACAAAGTAATAAAATAAAGATTATTGCATTACAGTAGTAACAGCATAAATTGTAGAATAGTACAATGCAACAGTACTGTGCCACAGGGCAAGCCACTGTGTAGTGTAAACATTAGTCCCAGATAATGGCCATTGTCAGTATGACACCCCAATCCCATGTGCAAAATGGAAAAAAGGGGGTTATGAATGGATGGAGTGACAATGCAAAACTGTACCAAAAGAAATAACACTGATAGCTGGTTTCTCTAATTCCGAGAAAGAATTAGGCTGAAAGGAATGCAGAACATCTTTGTAATGAATGAGCAACTAGGAAAATGCTACTGCTATATGAATTACACAGGTAAAGGGAGTAACGATAAAATAAAATAATATAAAATATAATGTATATGCAGAGGTGTATTATTTGCAGCATGCTTGTGAATAATTTAATAATAATCATTTTATAATGGAAATGAAAATTTGTCACAAGTTGTAAGTGGGATTTCGGTAGTATAGAGATAAAGCTGCTTTTTTTAATGTTATTTGAAGTTAGTTTATTTCTGAAGTATTGGTTCATAGGTAGGTACTAGGCTATTGGCCCTAGGGCCTATATAAGCCTAGCCAAATGGTACCCTGGCTTTTGCCACCCAAGAAAATTATTTTCCTGTGCCCCTGTCGAGCAGAGCCACAGAAGTTATCCCCGGGAGTGAATTTCCTATCTCCCATCCAATCATCAAGATTTTTCTTGAAGAGTGCTAATGAGGAGCTTTGTTTCATATAGATAGGTAGTTTGTTCCAGAGCATGGGAAGTCTCTGAGATAGGAATCTATCCCTCCAGCATGTTCTGTTTACGGTGGTGACAAGGTTTAGGTCCCTAGAGCGTGTAGCTCGGAGGGATTGGGATTTCTTTACGTGGAACATGTCCAACAGCTTTGGGCTTGACATAGCTTTGTATGTTAGGCAGAGATCACCTCGGGGTAGACGATATGCGACAGAATAAAGCTGGAGATTTTTGAGATGGTCTGCGTAGGGCATCTGTTTGAGGCCGGTAATCCTCTTTGTGAGGTATTTCTGTGGCCTTTCCAGTTGTTGTAGATGTCTTGTGAGGTACATACCAAAAGGGGTGTTGTACTCTATAATGGGTCTAATGAGTGATGAGAAGAGGGGAACAATAACCTCTTTTTTCCTGTATGAGAAACCTTTTGTGATGAGGTGTGCCACATAAAAGGATTTCCTGACTGCTGTGGCAATGTGATTAAGGTCTCTTATCACACTTTCAGTGTTAAGTAGACTACCGCCTATGTGATAGTTCATGGGTACAGAGTTTTTACCAAAAGAGATGACAAGACATTAATTTGTACATTTCAGAGTGCTTCTGTATGGTGACTTAGACTGCTGAATATATTAGGAATTAAGTGGTTAAATTCCTCTTAAAAAGGCATAACATACTGGCTAGACTAAAAGTAGGAAAGCTGGGGAATAGGAATGGGGAAAGCAAAGCAGACTGACAAATGGCCATCAGCGAAAGCCAGTCTACACATGCAAACACATGTTAGAGCATGGGCAACTCTGACGCACATTAAAGGTTATTATCCTAAGATTTTAATTTTTTTCATGACAGGAGTTCACTCAACTACACAAACTGAGATTTGCTTGAATTAATAGCAGGGTAGTTCCACAACCTGTTTGGAACAATTTAAGCAGAATGATTGTTTATGATCCATCTGATCTAATACATGACAGACAATGCAGGATCACAGCCTATAGGATCATTCTCATCCATGTTTGTTGCAACTCAGATCTCAAACTGCTTCTAAGGCTCTTCATGTGGAGATCATATCTTTCAAAAAATATTCCTCTTTAAGTAGCCACTGTCAGACATTGTCTGGTCTCTCAACTACAGTAGAGACTTCGCTCGATTTTTTGCTCATCATTTCATTGTTGCAGTTCTGTCTGCAGTAAGTACCCTTGCTCCTATGAGGAAGCAAAGCATAAACTATTTGACTGTCGATTTCAGCACAGTCAAGAGCATCAAAACCCCAGTGCCTTCAATCAAAGAAACATGTGTGCTCATCTTTTATGGAATCAGAATGCTAAACCAACATAATGTGCATTTGCTAAAAAGCAATCCAACAGTAAAATATGTATACTTTGAAAAGCAGAAATGGCTGCCACTTAGTGATCACAGTGTTTTTGGCAAAATAACAAAAAAGTTAAAATAAGCATGGTTTGACATTGACTCCCCAGGGACAGCATTCTTCTCCACTGTAGGAACTGTACAAAACCAACATTATTGATAACTTAGTTTTATGTGGCTTTTCAGCTAACAAGGTCATAAGTGACCTGTGTGGAGAAGACATTAGCAGGCATTTCTCCACTTTGTGCTGGCTTTCTTCCTTTGTTCTCTTCACTGTACCACACTGAGAAGTTTCAGATCGACATCTACAAACACATAACATTCACACATGCTTCACTCGCAAGTCCCTCAGACTGTTTCACAACCGCTACTCCTTCTTTAAATTAGTTTATTTATTAACAGGCCCATCATGGAAGGAACGGCATCCATAGCATGGGGGCAATCAGTCATGTCCCCTTTACAAATGGGATGTGCTAGCACACGTATCAGTACCTAAAAAATATTTGCATTTCACAACTTCCTCTCTAAAATACTTTAAAAATGATTATTACTAGAACTGTATTGCTTGGGAGAGTATCACTTATGCCTAAAAGATTATCAGCATAAATCTAAAGCTAGAAAATATATTAATACTACCCTAACCTAGTTTGAAAATTATATACACTGTGAAAAACAGATATAAGCCTTGCTGTTTCAGATGTGTTTTGCATGGTTACCATAGGAGTCTGTGTTCCAGTCAAACTGAACTCAGTAGTGAAGGCTGTGCCTTTTGCTTATTCACTAGCTGCCTTGATTGGACAGACTTATAATGTGAAATGCAGTAGCTTAATCTTAGACTCCTACTGTCAGGACTACCACAGGGTGCAGCCTTTTCACTGCTTCTTTTTTCCTCCTATGCCAATAATAATAAAACACTGTTCAGAAAACAAGGTACTGCAATATAACGCACTATTCCCTCTATTTCATATACTATATCATCTCCACCATTTCATAGAATATCACGGCAGGAATAAGGATTTTAAATGCTTGAGTTAAACAGAAAGATTTGAGAAAAAAATCGTATTAATACAAAATTTATACATTCTGGATCCCCAAAAATGAAGTTAGAAAGGACACCCCTCCTACAACAGAAGGCTTTGTACGGCACAAAGTTATTGAGATGTTTTCATATTTTGCAATACCTTCAAATTCAGCTGGATAACACATTTATCATCTACATTAATAATTTAGACTTGAATAAAAACAAACCGAGAGCATTATAACACTCTCAGGGATTAACATTGTCTCAATCCCTGTAAGGAAAAAAAAATATTCTTCCTCTTGGCAAAACAACCCGACACATTGAAACCCTAATATTGTTAAGCTTTATAAAAAGAAAAAGCATTAAAAGAATGTTAGAGCCCTTGTCACTGAAATAAACAATCAAATCAGGAACTTCATAAAATCCACCAGACAAGTTTGAGGCTAAAATAGCAACCCAACTCAAAGATAATCACAAGACAATTTTCAGTTATGTTTGTAATCTCAAAAGTGCAATGCAGTATAGAACTGAGCTGATTGTGAACAATGTTACCTGCACTAAGGCTGAAGATATAGTGAACCTACTGGCCGATAAATTTAGCTCTAACTTTACCACTGTCTCCCCTCTGTCTGTACCTCAAGATATACTTCAGAGTGGCTCGCCCTCAGCTATCAGACAAGACCAAGTCCTAAAAGTGCTATCAAAAGCTAAAAATACTGCATCAGTCAGCCCAGACAATATCCCTGGATGAATCTTAAATAGCATGAAGCACGGCTTAGCCCTGCTCATAAAAAGGGTCTATAGCAGAACATCGAAGTTTTAAAACTTTGAATGTTCTAATATCGACCCGTTTTGAGCGAACGCTGAAGATAGCGAAGCTGCAGAACACTGAATTATTTCCTAGGGAACGAATTCGGTTGGCCGGTTCTCTGGCTTCGCTATTTTCAGCACTGTGGTAGAAATTTACAGATCGGGTTCAGGTAAGTGTGCAATTGTGTGGTTGTTAGGATTGGGGCACGAGTTAGGTGAGTTAGGGTTAAGGCGTGGGTTAGGTGAATTTGGGTTAGGGGCGGGTTAAGTGAGTTAGGGTTAGGGCACGGGTTAGGTGAGTTTGTGATAGTGACGGACCTTAGGGTTAGGGTTTGGGTTAAGGTAAGTGGATAGATAGCAGTGTATGTATAGTTTAGTGTAGGGTTAGTTGCAGGATTATAAGTGTATGTGTGTGTATTGATATTTTTTAGGTGTGCTTGTATTGTGTGTATGTGTTTCGGAATTGCAAATTTTTTCCTTGGGAAAAAATTTGCTGTTTTGAATGTTCGATATTATGTGGTTTAGATATTTTAGGTTTGATGAAATAGTGATTGCTATTTTCATCTTTCAATAATGTGATATAAACGCCATAAAAACAATGTACAATCTCAAGCTCCATACAGGTTTTGTACCACGTGAATTGAGAACAGCCACAGTCATTCCCCGGCATAAGTACTTACAAATCTATAAGTCTGACAAGCCTCATATGCAAAACCTTGGAAAGACCTATCATGGAATTAATCAATGAGGACATAGGGAAACTCCAAACTCTGGACCTGTCTCAGTTTGGATTCATTAAAGTCAGGTTAAGCTTGCTCAACCTGATGGATTTTTTAAAAGGTCACCAAAGCAATGGAAGAATGCAAAATGGTACACACTGCATACCTCGATGTGGCCAAAGCTTTTGACACAATTCCCCACTCAGCCATATTAGAAAATCAAAATAAACTGGCAATAAACCCCTATGTCACCCACTGGATTGCCAACTGGATCACATATAGGACACAGATAATCAAAGTAGAGGAAGTTACCTATACAAAAAGAACAATCACCACTATTGCCCTGCAGGGTCCTGTGTTGGGACCTCTCCTGGACTACTTTTCTGAAGTAAAAGACAATAAGTGTGCAGATGACTGCATGTTTGGAGCAGTCATTGAATAACCAAATGACTCAGCCATCCTGCAGGAAGATTTGTCCTAAACAAATAACTGGTACCAAAATAATGGACTGAAACTAAATTCAGAAATACATTATTGTATCCTTTCAGTAGTCATCTACCCCAGGAAACTATCACATATGCCCCTAAAAGTTGACCCATTTGTTCAGGATTTGGGAATTTATGTGGACAGTGACCTAACTTTTGACCATCATCTGTCTATTATTGTAAGAAAGTCCTATATTGCACAATTTATAAACAAAGGGATTATGTCTAGATCTAGTGATGTCATTATCCCCATTTACTCAGCCCTCATTAGACCAATCATTGAATATGATTCCCCCTTTGTCATGTAACTGTACAGATACATGCAACAACTGGAGAACCCACAGAGATACTTTACTAACATGATCCAAGGCCTAAACAACATGTCCTACATGGACCAACTCAAAGCCCTGTCACTATAATCTGTATCCTAAGTGGTGACCTGTGTCTAGCATACAAGGCATTTCTGACTCATTATTGATGGATTTACTGTGCATCAGCAAGTTAAATGGCATAATGAATATTCAGTCTAAGGATCTAAACCTATTCTGCAAATTCAACAGAATGGTTTAGAAGTGCAGGTATATCTCACAGAGAATATCACTGCTGTGGAACAGACTACCCACCCACATAAAACAAAGTTCATCCCTGTCCATATTCAAGTGCAACTTAGATCTATAGATAGGAAACAGGAAATTTACCCCAGGACTAACGCTGTACTGATAAAGGACAAAGACAGTTCCAAAATGCTTTATTCCATACACGGGTCCCCTCAAATTATTTATGGTATGATTCCAGTTATTCTCATTAGGGGTAGTATATAATTATCAACCATGGGATGGGTAATGACAACCTCTAACCAAATGGAATAGATTATTTCAAGTACAAAAAGGGAAATTGCCTAGGCTTAAAATGCCAAACAAGTGCAACTAACCTAGTACTTACCTATGAACCTATAAATCTATGAAGAATTCATCTTCACTAAATTAAACTAAGCTTAACCATGAATATAGCTGGCCTCATTCACAGCTTAGCTAACTTTCTGAATAGATCAGGACCTAGAATGTATCCATACAATAGTTCATACTGGAGGGTCATCCTTCCAGAGCATAGAGTGTCCTTTTTTAACTGACCACAATGTCTAAACTCTTTCAAAACCTGCACAGGCAGTTTAGCAATTTAATGTCATTAATTCCTCATGACTTAAGACTGAGAACTGAAGTCATCTGTTGATAGGAACCAGAATCAGTCGTGTCTCCTCCCTTATTATTTCCGGGAAGCCGTGTATAATTGCACTGCTATTAGTGAGGTTATATTTCTACTGACTAATATTCTGACTTATCTACTTGGAATGCATCCAACCATGCAGTTCTGGAAGTATCCATTTCTACTTTACACCTACATCACAAAATAAAGACTTCACTGATTGCCTTTTGCATTTTGATGGAATTAAACACTGCATGTACTAGTTGCATTGTAACTTTTTCCTTCCAAATTTTCTGACATCTTAATCTTCCCTCATTTATTTTTAGTTGTGGTACCACTCCTAGAGGTTTACAATTTGATCACATAAGAATGTTTCTTGACACCTTTTCTTTTTACTAGGATCTACCTAGCACATTGAAGCTGTTAATTAGAGTACTGATTCTGTGCTTACAGCGCTGTACTCAAAATATTCTGTCTCTCTCTTTCAGCTGCACTCAGTATTGTTTTATTGCATCTACTGCTTTCCCTTTCATTGTGCTGAAGCCTGGTGACAATTATTGACTGCTCCCTGCTTATTCAGGTTCTGTTTTGCTATTGAATATATTGTCCTACCATTTGGTATTTATGATAACTATCTTGTGATCTGCCAAATTACAGGTAGTATCACACTTTTTTTGATGTGGGCTCTGACTCCTATGGTAACTTCTATACCAGTGCTGTTTTTATATTTATCAATCTCTGTCTCATTTTAAAATGGCTTTTGTTCATAAGCTCTACCAATAAACAACTTAACAATTGTTTAGCAGATTCATTTGGTATACCTGCTTAAGTTTTAGTTATTTACAAATCAAAATAATATCAGAAGCATCAAGTGTGTATAAACTTGGACTGATTTGTGAAAAAAGATACTGAATAAAGAAGGGACTTAAGGTACTGCCTCCTGCATAGGAAACAAACTTAGTGCTGTTATAATAAGACTAGTTATTTGATTTGAGTCAGTAATGTTGTAAAATTTCTGTAATATGACACTACTATACATCATTTGCATGGAATGTTGCAATGAATTATGCTGAACCTTCTGCTAATGAGAACTGTTAATATTATAAAGCAGATAGTATGAACATTTTGTGAGCTAAACTATGTAGTTTGCATGTAGAGCTTATCTCAGATTGTGAGATCACTAAACTCAGTGGGACTATTACGATACTCATGCAGAGAATGCACCTGTTATGAAATGAGCAATAATTATTCTAACATAACAGAAGTTTGAACAATCGCTCATGTTAAATGGACTTAAATTTTGTTTGTTTCCTTTTTACTCAGGGGAAGAATCATTGACGATTTTTGTGGATAAACAACGGCTAGCTGGAAGGGCAGAGGGCAGGCATCCTGGCAGTAACTTGTCCTCAGTGACTCTGGAGACCTTGCACCAGCTGGCTGCATCTTATTTCATTGACAGGGAGAGCACACTGCGCCGACTTCATCACATTCAGATAGCAACTGCAGCCATAAAGGTAACCTTCAATTTAAAGTGCTGTCTGAAGCATTTTAATGTACTTCATAAGTCTTTCAACTGTATAGATGATGTCTGTATCACTGAACAGAGCTGATGAAAGGACAACTATGCTCTGGACACTTTATATGTTGTTCTCTCTTTGTAAATCTGACACACATGCATGCTTTGCTGTGAAACCATTTGCTGATCCTGGCATGTAATTAATATGACTGCTTAATTTCCATCTCCTCTAAAAGGATACATCATATCTTTCATATTCACATATTAGAATTATTAATACAGATAGCAAAGGCTAAGGAAGTCTAAAACATACTATTCCGAAAGTCATGTTTCTATTTGCTGTTGCACATAGTCCTAGTAATGACGTTTTTCTACAGTCATCATTTATGAAGGATAGCTAAAAAAGCATTGTATCTTAGTACTGAGAGAAAAAATGTTGCATTACATAAAGATACTCATAAGCCAGCACTGTTAGAACAGCTACGAGAAAGACATATCTCAAACAGAGATATAAAACAAAGTAGAACAAATAAAAAATGTTTCATTCAATCAAGATGATAGAGTAGTTCCAGTGAGATGCCCCAAGTTATGGATTTCCCTACATTATGATATTAGCAACAGTCCCTCACTGCTTACACTTAAACATAAATTTGATTTATATATACAGGTTAATAAATACAGAAATGAGGAAATATTTGTATCATCTATGAGTATGTTCACTGACTGTTAGTAGATGACTGGTGGAGAGAAACTGCATTCAGAAGGCAGGAGAATGTTTAAAGAGTGAACAAGAAGTATTTATTCATTGTCTGTGGAGCACTGATAAATGAACAGGCCTGATGGGCAAGCTTGCTGTGACCTGTGATTGAATAAATGCAGTGCAGCTATGCTGTATGCCATGGTCTATTTTAACATGCACTCACAAATACAAAAAAAAAAGTTACAGTAACCTGCTAGCAGACGTATTAGTGTGCTTGCATGCTTAAGTCATATAACACTGAAGTGTCAACATTTAAACTCTCATTATTCTCACTTTTGCCAAGAATCCCTGCTTCTGATCATCCATCCTTCCTTTTAACATTTTATTTTACTTTTCCTGAACTCTGTCAGGCCTCTCAGAATATTTGTCATTTCTAGATGATGCCTGTCCTTCTGTCCAACCCCATACCATGCAGTGCTTATAAATGGCTGGCAGACAGGGCCACACTGAAATGCCTTTTAAAAAGCTAATATTCTTAAAAAAGAAATAGATATTAGACATTTATCTAAGTATGATGGAGTAAATGGTGTAGGCAATGGTATAGTTAAGGATAAGGCTTCTGCATCTTTTAGCAGTGTTGTAACAATACTTAATTGTCAGTGCAGAGAATTGCATATTATTTGGAGTACCGTATGCATACAAACCACCAGATTTACTTAAGTGCAGCAGCATATAGTTTATAATTCTGTTTTTAGCTATAATCACACTGTTAAGTTTTAAAGCAGGACTAATTTGTTCAATAACACAAAATATTTTCATTTGAGTGCTGATTGTGTAATATGCCAAGAATTTAAAAACTACCCAATCACAGATTATGCTTGTTTAATTTTTGCATTGTATTTGTACTCTGGGTGTTTGTTTTTATTTGTTTAGTAAAATATAATATGTTGTTATATTTGGGAACTAACCTTAAATCCAAGGAAAAATAATAGGATGAGAATTATAATTGTCTCTTGGTATTAGAGTCGAATTAATAAATCAATAGCAAAATGCATTATAAATGATAAAATATGAATTAGGAGACAATGGGAATTATTAACAGAGTTAGACAGGTAGATAATGGGGATAAGGGAAGTTGCATTTAAGCTACTTAAAACCTTTAAAAGTATTTCATAAAACAGGTTACCCCATCCTGCAGGCTGTGTTGAACACTGCCATATTTAGAGCTCAGAGCAGAGGTGGTTAGTATGTTTACCTTAAGATTAGAACTAATATTTCGCCTTATGTTCGATAATAACATTTAAGTGGATGAACAGTTAACAATTCATTGTTTACTGCAGTGTTGGAGATTAATTATAAATGTATGTATATGCAGGCTATGTATAATAAAGCTTCTAGAAGTAAACACAAAGCAGGAATTCTTCCATTCTAATTTAGGAGAGATATAAATCAATAGAGGGCATTGTAGCTAAACAGTGAAAGAAAAATAATTGGAATGTATGATGTTTGGCAAAGTAATACTAGTATATTTGTGAGGTGTTATCTGTGCAGAGTTTCCATATTCATGTAACTTTTCTCTGATTATTCTGGTTTTCTCCCACATTCCAAAAACATTTGGTAGGTGGATGGGTGACTGTAAATTGTGCACTGATATGCCTGCTTGTACCACGTGTGTGAGAAGAACAAAGGCCTGGATATCTATTTCAGGTTTCTACTTGCTTTGTAAACTTGTGGGAGGCAACAGCTCTTCATGAGGACACTATAGCAGTCAGAAGTAACTCAACAACACTTGTTGATAAAGCAAACACGTGGGATGAAAGAATGAGCAGGTATTAGACATAGTATGTATTCATCAACAGCTTTACTGAGCTGCACTAATGAATCACATGACTCACAGCTCCATTTACTGGTGACTCCACCCGAAAGATACAGATACAGTACCATCACTGTACTATTCATGTGATCATATATACTATATCCCTCTTACATTAAAATAAAGCATTATAAATATGCACTTCTTTAAATTTAAATACATTGATTATAAACAGACTATTAATATATTATTTGTACTGTGAGATACATAACAGTGCAATGGTATTTCAACTTTTGTTTAAGGACATAATAACTTTAAACCTTTAAAGAGTTCATATACTCTATGTGTAGACACTGAAATGTATTGGCTTCCTGATCAGTCTTATAGACTTTGAACACAATATCCTGAATAGCACATTGTTGTGGATTCTCACTAGTGAGGGGATCATTCTAAACAACTTCCTTACTTTTCAAATTGTGCCATTTTGTTTAAGTAGTACTTTGATAAACACTTTCAAACTGAGAAGGTAATATTGCTTAACCTGACACAGTATTTGATGATTAGAAAACTTGAACAAATGAACTTTTTCAAGATTGTTTTGTTTAAAAAGGTATTTTCTGTTGGACCTGTATATCTGTATATCAGAAACTTGTTCTTAGTATAATCTTTGTTGTTCTACATGCCAAATCATTGTGACAGATAAATTATTTCCATGCATTAACTCTAAAATATGCATTCATCCTCCCTCTGTCTTGTTTTTGCAGTTGTGACAGTTTATCTATCCTACTATATTTTATTTGATTCACCCAACCTTTCATGAAATCTGTGATGATAGGAGATACTACCAGCCATGCCTGGAGAAATAGGGCAGTGGATTTGTGACATATGCCAGCACAGCTAGCAGGAATTTTGTAATTATACATCATTTGTATATCAATCTGATTTGTACAGATGCTTGTGCTGAAAATGTATTTGTCAGGTTTGCTTGTGTTAAAATGTATCAACAGTGTGTCTGCTGGAAGGAAAATAAATCTACATGCATTATTGTAACTGTTTAAATGTATACATTGTAACAGCATATACTGGAAGTGAATAGGTTAATCTTTAATCCACCCGACTTTGCAAAATATTCTTGAAATAAAATTACATTATGGGTTAAGCCATAAAGATGTTATCCACAGTTTTGAATGGAGCCAGAGATGCAATGTCTGTGCTAGAGAATAGGCTGTAGCTCCTGTAGGAAGAGAAGTGTTTTATGGTTTTATGACTTCTAGGGAATATGATCAAAACTCTGTCTGTGTATATGGTAACACATAGATGTTAAATTCCTGTCAGCTTATAGTGCTGGTGAAAGCATGGAAAACAGAGTCAGATGACCAGATGTGTTTAATGTCATTCTGTAAACCATTAATAATATTTAGATGTTCGTAGGAGTTTGCTTTCAACTTTCTGCATTCTGTCTTGGATCTGACAAGGATCACTCACCCACATCATTTTGCCTTGCGGTAGTAAGTAACTTAACTGGGGAACAGTAATTCTTTTAGACTATTCAGAAAAATGTAGTAAGATTAGAAGTACTGTTTTCCTTTAACTGTATGAAATGTTCCATCTGTGTTACTTTTAATATTCCCTGT
Source organism: Protopterus annectens (assembly GCF_019279795.1). NCBI lineage: Eukaryota > Metazoa > Chordata > Ceratodontiformes > Protopteridae > Protopterus > Protopterus annectens. The sequence continues at coordinate 1,272,150,934 of NC_056744.1, forward strand.
GGCTGAAACTCTGGTGTTTACTGTAAATGGATATTTGCCATTTTCATGTTCTTTTATTATTTATTATTAAATATATTTAAATGTTTCATTGTGGCTGGTCCTTTTCAGAAAATATTTCAGTTTTGGGAGTATTTTGGCATATTTATTTGGTGATACCTCTGGCCACTCACACCTGAAAGCCTTGCTGTTTGGTCAACATTATCATTTGTAATAATATTCACTCAGCATAACTGGTTACCCTTTTAAGAGCCTTATAGTAACTGACTGGTGGCAGTGAATCTCTGGGCAAAGTTGGTAGAGCTGGTAATCTGTGCCAGCCTTTCTCAGATGTGTGTGTGTGTGTGTGTGTGTGTGTGTGTGTGTGTGTGTGTGTGTGTGTGTGTGTGTGTGTGTGTGTGTGTGTGTGTGTGTGTGTGTGTGTGTGTGTGTGTGTGTGTGTGTGTGTGTGTGTGTGTGTGTGTGTGTGTGTGTGTGTGTGTGTGTGTGTGTGTGTGTGTGTGTGTGTGTGTGTGTGTGTGTGTGTGTGTGTGTGTGTGTGTGTGTGTGTGTGTGTGTGTGTGTGTGTGTGTGTGTCAGCTACTTGGGGCAGGGACATGAAGCACTGGTTTCACAGTGCCATTGGGCCAGTGGGGAGCCTTATTGGGGACCTGAGGAGAGACAGATAGAGACACACAGACTCTGGGCTGAGTGTGTTCCCAGTGTGCTCTTAAGGGAAATTGTGTTTGATGCAGAGGTCTGCATCTGGAAGTACTGAATGTTTCTATTTGTATTCCAAGTGAGCTTCCCTCTCCAGCATCAGTGGTGAGGATTCAGGCTCCCTGATTACTGGCCCAGCTTGGGGATGTCACATATTAGTGAATAGTGGTGTGGATATTGAACTTCTGTACCCTGTAAGCAGTTATCAGTAAAGGTGTGCATTCTCTCAGCAGCCACACAGTGAAGATTCAGAGTTTCATCACAACAGGTTTTATTTATTTTTTGTTAGTTTAGTTTAGTTTAGTCAGGGACAGCAGGCAAAAATGTCAGCAGAGGAGTAATGTGAAATGACAAAAAAAAAATTGGCCAAGGTTTGCGAAGCCAGAGGACTGGTGTATGCCAACATGACTAAACTAGAAACTATTTCCGCTTTAGTCACAGCTCAGACCAGCATCCAGGAGGATAACCAGTTTGGTGATGGGAATTTGCAGCCCTCAATAAGAGGACAGTTCAGTTTTTCCTCAGAGGACTTAAAAATCCATCTGGAGTTAAAGAGACTGAACCTCAGCCAAACACTGGGAATTAGAATCAGCAGAGAGACTGCAGGGTTTGTAAGCTGAAGAAAATGAAAAGCTGTGTCAACATGAGAGGGAGATGCTGACTCTTCACCTGGGTCATGGAGGTAATGGGAAAGGGAATAACTGAACCCCAGAAGCAATAAAGGTCAGGAAATTTCTTCCACAATTTACAGAGGATGATAATTTTGATAGTTTTATTCATATATTTGAAATTGTATGTAAACAGAATAATGTTGAAAAGGGATCTGGGTACGGTTCATGACCCCCTTACTCCATTGTAAAGCTGTAACTGCTGTTTCTAAATTGTCTGATATTGATTGTTTAAACTATGACAAAGTCAAGAAATGTTTACTTGAATGTTTTAAGTTAACACCTGAAGTTTACAGAAAAAGGTTTTATGAGCATAGACGCACAGCAGATGGATGTATGTGTGATTATATTGCTGAGTTAAGCATTTATTTTCATAGGTGGGTGAGTGGGTGTCAGGTCACTTTTGAAGGGCTGGCAGACATTTTGTTGAGGGAGCAAACCTTTAGCACTTTTCCTGAGTACATGAGAATCTGGTTGGCCGACCGACAGTGCAACTCTGCAGATGAGCTGGAGAAAAAGAGGGATCTCTACTTAGCAAGCAGGACATCATTGCACAAGAAGGGGATACCCAGTGCTGCATATGGATATAAGGGAACCCATGGTGGGCAGTCTAAACCACTGCAACAAAGTCTGCCAGTAACAGAGGAAGCCACTAGTTCAGGTGCACAGCCAGGATCAAGAGTTAAATGTTTTAAATGTAACCAGTGGGGCCATGTAGCATATAGATGTCCAAGGAGGCAAGGTGGGGAACAAAAGGTGGGGGAGCCAGCAAGTGGGAATAACAGTATACCAGTGACAAGTTGTCTGGAGACAACAGGGGTACCAAACTATCACAAGAGGTTATATCCTATCTTAGTGGATGGAAAACAGGTCACTCATAAGAAAGACACAGCCTCTGACATAATCATTGTGAATCTTGCAGTGGTTAAAGAGGAAGAGTACTTGCTTGGGCAGTCCACTGCAGTCAGACCATTAAGAGAGACCCCTTTTCAAATGCCTTTGGTCAAAGTTCACCTTGACTGGGAGGGTGGAAAAGGAAGCAAGCAAGTAGGTGTGTTTGAAGATATCCCTGCAGACGTCTTGATAGGGAATGATTTTGATAATGCAGTATGTTGTTTGCATGCAGTTACATGCAGTCAGGCTTGGAGATAGAGATGTGGATCTGGTAGCTTGAGGGAGGCACAGACAGACCTCATACCTTAAGCCAGGGCTAGTGAAGTGGTTATTTCATGGAGGGAGCTACCCTGTAGCAGTGAGCCTGAAGGTGAGGCACAGCTGCTGGTAAGCACTGATGTTCCATTGGACAGAGTAACTGCAAGGACAGAGGTGAGTGGTAGTACCCAGGCTGATAGTGAGGCACTGCTTTCAGAGGATACCAGATTTCCTGTGGAAGGAGAGCTGGGAAGAGTCACAAAAGTAGAACTGAGACAGGCTCACTAAGAGGCTTGAGGGGGCTAGCTAGGGGGGGCACCTAATTCTCAAGGAAAAGAGGAATCTGTATACTGAAACAAAGGGTTACTGTATAGAGAGTGGACCCCTCAGGGAGGGCTAGAGGGTGAGGTAATAGAGCCTACCATCTGGCACTTCTAGCCATAGCCCATGACATTTCTTTTGCAGGTCATATAGGCATAAAGTATACCAAGATACATATTATGGAGACATTTTATTGACCTGGGATTGCAAGGGATGTAACAGGGTACTGCAGGAATTGAGAACAATGCCAAAAAGTAGGCAGGGCAGGACACAAGGTTAAAGCTTCTTTGGGGACTTGGGCTTTGATTGAGGAGCCATTTCAGAGGGTCGATATGGATATTGTGGGGTCTCTGAATACCCCAAGCTCCACAGAGAAGAAGTATATCCTAGTGGTAGTAGATTATGGTACTAGATATCCTGAGGCAGTGGCTCTGTCCTCCATTGAGGCACAAAAGGTGGCAAATGCTTTTGTTAGAGATTTTCAACAGGGTAGGCTTCCCAAGAGAAATACTGACTGACAGAGGTGCCGGTTTCATGCCAGACCTGCTGGCTTGTCTGGAGAAGCATTGTGGAAGCACCAAAAGACCACCCCTTACCATCCCAAGACTAATGGTCTTGAGGAGAGGCTAAACTCTACACTAAAGACCATGATACGGGCATTTGCAGACCAGTTTAAGAGAGAGTGGGACAAATATATGCTCCATCTGCTATGTGCTTACAGAGAGTTACCCCATGTGCTTACAGAGAGTTACCCCAGGAATCCACAGGTTTTTCACCCTTGAGTTGCTGTACGGACATAGGGTGAGAAGACTTTTAGATTTGATTTGAGATGAGTGGGAGGGTGAGTATGAATCCCACAAGGATTCTGTTGTGGCATATGTCCTATATCTCAGGGCAAGGCTCATGGAGCTCATGGGCTTGGCCCAGGAGAACCTGTCAGGAGCCCAAAAGCAAAAAAAGGTCTGGTATGACAGAAATGCTTGAGCCAGAGAGTATGCTGTGGGGCTTTAGGTGATAGTTTTCATTCCTGTCAGACACAATAAGCTGCAGTAAGCTTAAGAAGGACCCTTCAAAGTATTAAAGGAGGTCAGTGATGTTAACTAAATGGTAGAACTGCTAGGCAGGAGGCAGGGGCACAAAATGTACCATGTTAACATGATGAAACCTAACCATGACAGGGAGGCCCTGGTGCTAAGTATTTGCAGTAAGAGACAGGAGGAGTCTGAGGGGGATCTAATCCCAAGTTGCTATGGTGGAGCCTAGGGTTGCAGGCATATGGTATGACAGTGCAGCTCTGTAGTGGGGTCAGCAATGCCAAGGCAGATAAAATCTCAGGACAGGGTATGGGGTAATGTATTCCCAGGTAGCCTCATTCTTCTCAAGCAGCATTTCCCAAGGGGTATTTGAAAAACTTGCTTGAGTCTTCAAAGGGGGGAGAGGTGTGATGATAGGAAGTACTGCAAGCCATGCCAGGAGAAACAGGGCAGTGGATTAGCATGTGCCAGAACAGCTAACTGAAATTTTGTAAATAATTATATGTCATTTGTATAGCAAACTGATTTGTACAGATGTGTGGGCTGGAAATGTATCTGTGAGGTTTTTTCGGGTTAAAATGTATCAACAGTGTAACCTGCTAGAAGAAAAAGAAATGTACATGCATTATTATAACTGTTTAAATGTATACATTGTAACAGAATATACTAAAAGCTAAGAGGTTAATCTTAATCCACCTGACTTTGCAAGACATTCTTGAAATTAAATTACTTTATGGGTTAAGCCATAAAAATATCATCCCACAATTTTGAATGGAGTCAGAGTTCCATTGTATGTGCTAGAAAATAGGTTGTAGCTCCTGTAGGAAGATTAGAAGTGTTTTATGATTTTATGACTTCAAGGGGATCTTCTGTGTGTATGATAACAAATAGGTGCTAAAATCCTGTCAGCTTCTAGTGTTGGTGATAGCATGAGAAACAGAGTCAGATGACCAGATGTGTGTGATGTCATTCTGTAAGCCAGAAATAACAACTTAAGTATTCACACTCTTCTGTATGGAATTAAAATATTGCACAGCCTCAAAACTCTTAGAGCTAGCAGACTGGCAATGGAAGATGTATAAGCAAGTCACCAACCCTTGATGATGGCAGATGTACTGGTTTTATTGGAGAAATTAAGGGGTGCCATTGTGACTCTTCTACTGGCCTTTATATAGCTATTATTATTGATGGTTATTCAGCGGCTTTGTGTAACTCTGTCTGTTCCTTCTATTTTCAGATAGAAAACAGTAACATTAAATCCAAATTGCATCCTGAGAAGCAGTTTTCAGACTCCCAAACTTATCACATCATACACATGTTAAACCTAATCCTGTACTGGATGTCTTAATATAATGCTACTTCTCATCTACTGCCACATTCTGCTAGAGTTGTTCCCTTTGCTGTCAATGAAATGCAACAGAAAAGTTTGCCAACTGCAAAAAGAAATGTTTTCTAACTGGACTTAACCAGTATCCTTTTCTAAACTCCACACATATTTAAATTAAAACAAACTGCAGTGAAACAAAAGCAAGTGACAAAAAAAGAACTTAGGTATGAAAAATACCAAACAAGAAATCTAAAATGGTTATGGTCACAGATAATTTTTATATATTAGTCCACACAGATTAAGCCTTATGCTGTTTGGCTTACCTTAAACAAAAATGTTGCTTCTGAGATCCTCCCACATTTCAGACAGGGTAAATTCTTTTGCAGTCATATAAGACATGACAAATGTTTGCTAACTAGCACTAACCCTGAACTTTTTTAAAAATTCAATAAAAAAATAAATTTAATATAAAACAATAAACTTTAGTAGAACAACTGCAATTAATCAAGAACAAAATACAATAAGAAATTTAAGCATGCAAGTATTAAAACAAGAAATCCAAAATGGTCGGGGAGCAGCTTTACCTGTCATCTCCCACAGGACAAAAGCAGATAGATGTAAAGGAACAGCCATCAGAACAGAAAGATATGATCTTTGATGTGTCACAGAAGTTAGTCCTGAGCCAGCTGCCTTCCAATATGTGTGTCTACAACATGACACTCTACCTAAATAGTAGAATCAAATATTTTGTGGGTTATACCAGTTTTAAAGAAGTGTTGATGGAGGGATCAGATTTAAAAGAGGTCTGAATACATTGTTGGTTTGGACAATGAAATTGTACCTTTATTTTATCTCAAGAAATATGGAGTATGGCATTTCTGAAGTGATAACCAATAGTTAAGTTTCAACACATCAGATAGGAGAAGGATTTAGATTATTAGCAGTAAAAAAGTTTTACAACAATGGTTATCAAAATGCTAAACTGGATAAAATGATGGAAAGGTTCAAAGAATAGGCATATGATTGTCCTCTTTAATGTTTCAGTTAGAGTGCTCTATCCATTTCTGGAAACCATATTAAAAACATATCACTTATGGAGGGGGTACAGGGAAAAGCCACATGGTCTAGGAATCAAAACTGGTTCCATATCATGAAGAACTTTTGAGGAATTGGGTTGCACTGCCTGAAAGAAAAGAAGAGATGGGGAGATAAGATATGAACTCATAAAGTAGTTATGAAGAAATAAGAGAGCAGAGCTGAAATGATAGGATACAATAAAGATTCGAAGTAAATTACCAAGTAAGGGATCTTAATTAAGCCTGTACATGAGTCTGTACTCTATTTAATTTGTCCATTAATTTATTAATTATTCCAGCCATTTATTTGTTTATTTATTTATTGCTGATTTTACTAATCTGTGTAGGATTAAATAAATTGATAGTGGCAGTCTGTGGAGTAGAAAAACTGACAATCGTGTATGACATAAAAATTCAAATGACGTCAGCCACTGAGACCTGAAAACTGCAGTAGTATTATTGCTAATCTAAATCACAGATTTAATATTATTAAAAATACAAACTGTAACATATGCACGTATACCAAGTGAAGTAGTTCTGCATAGATAAGAATTTCAAATTATAGAAGAAGATAGGAAAAAAGAGGGGAACATACTAAAATAGCAAAGTAAGAAAATAATGAAATTGTGCAAACAACAAGACATATATACAAAATGAAATATTAATATTTCTGGCACTTTGGAGTTGTGTACTGGTAATTGTTTAACTAATTTTATATCATTGATGGCTGACTTCAGAGTTGTGCACTGTTATTTTTGCTTCACTGTATAGTTTTTCAGATCTCTGCTGAAGGTGTTGGTTTTCCATACCCACCCTCCCTATTCCTGTCTTGTTGTGGCTTTTGCAGTTGCCCGCCCCCACGGTAGATTTGATCTGGGACACTCCCCCTAGTCCCATCTCTTTACCTCATTCTACCTAATAGACTCCTTCTGCACTTGTTTTTAGTCATTTTTAATTTAATTGCATTTTTTTAAACTGTTTGGTCTAACATTGCTACATACTCAAGTGTGCTAGCTTGCACTGCATTTGAATTTTTATTGCTGTTCTAGCTACTTTTCTGTATATATATATATATATATATATATATATATATATATATATATATATATATATATATATATATATTATATATGTGTATATATATATATATATATATATATATATATATATATATATATATATATATATATATATATATATATATATATATACACAAATACCTTTCCTGTAACTAGTGTAGTCCAGATTCAGATTTGCTGTATCCAGGACTGTATGTAAGCTTCTGAGCCCCCCCCCCAAGCTTTCTGTTTTGGAGGGAAGCCTTCTAGCTTATCAGTGGGAGTGGTAAGCACTAGGTAACCTATCTACCACATAAGGAGTGGTTCTGACCCAGAAATTGTAGTTATTGGACGTTTGGGCAGTTTTTCCATCTCTCTCAACTTTCTGATTTAAAAGCCCACATTTGCACTTGTTTCCCCCTTTCCTGTAACTAGTTTAGTCCAGATACAGATTCTTAGTTTTAGTACTTGAATTTGCTTATCAGTGATCAGCACTTGTTCAGAACTTGTAAGCACTAAATAACCTACTAATTACTACAGCACTCAACCTTCCTCATTACCTATAGGAAAACAGTTTTGGTACTTACTTTCCTCACTTGCTTAGAGAAAAACAGCTCTTGTACTCACTTTCCTCACTTATCTAGAGGAAAATAGTTTTTTTATTCAGGCATGTCCAATGGTCAGCTCCCAGTGTTCTCTCCTGTCTATCTGATGAATCTGGGCATCTTGGGGCAATGTAGAAATTGCCTTATGTACACAGAAAACCCTCTCCTCCTACCACCCAACACTACAACCTGTGAGAGATGCACTTATCTAGCCAAACTGGAGGTAAAGCTCTCTCCAATCAAGACTGAACTTGGCAGTCAAGAGGAGAAGGTAAACATTTGCACCACACCACACTCATCACATAGTCTCACTAAATCTACACCACCAAAATCCACACATAGTAACACAAAAACATTTGTGGAGGCTCTCAGTAATAATCTGTCTAAGCAACAGAGACCCCCAAAGCAGAAACGCAAGCAACCTCCATCCCCCAACACAACCCAAATGACACATAGCCCGCAGACGCAGTGTGCCACTCAACCAGCCAATAAGGCAAAACAATGTACCCAACACACTAGTCATAGGTGACTCTATATTCAGGCACACTGATGTCCCACTCACCAGGCTAAACAAGGAGAAGGCTACTGTCAGCTGCCTGTCGGGTTCCAGGATCCACCACAAAACCCACGCACTCAGGTCACTCCACAACAAGTACAAATATGACTTTGTCATTGTCCATGTTGGTGTGAATGACCTGAGATGTACCTCCCTGGACTACATGAAAAGAGACATGGAAGAGCTCTCCAATCTTGTAGCCCAGGCAGGTATGAACCTAGCCCTGAGTAGCATTCTGCCATCACCCAGAATGATGCCGCAGTACAAGGACAAAATGATTGACTTCAAAAATTGGCTAAGCTTCTGGTGCCATTCTAAAGGGATCCAGTATCTGTCTGCCTGGGATGACATGGTCAACAGACCTCGATGCTTTGCCAGAGATGGCCTGCACCTGTCACCCCTGGGATTCCGGATACTGGCTAAGGTTCTTGCCGCCCCTATAGTGCCTATTTTAGGCAAGGTTCAAATGACAAATTTGCCACCGTAACAGGAACAGGCAAGCAAAAACTGAGGGTGATGCTACTCAATGCTAGAAGTCTAAATCTCAAAATGCACTCACTCGAGGCACTCCTTAAAATGGAGAACATCGATATCTGTGCAGTGACTGAGACCTGGTTCAAGGCTCCAGAGAGCACCCCTGCACTACCAGGCTATAACTCATACCACACTTTTCAGCCATGTAACCTGGACCAGAACACCAAAGGCGGAGGTGTGTCCATATTCATTAAGGATATCTACACCTCCAGGCTAGTTGCTCAGCATAATGCAGCCGAGGTTATCCAAGTGCAACTAACTCCGATCGCAACTAACTGCAATCCAAATTGTAGCTTGCTACAGATCACCCACCATGCCCCAGGATTCCCAATCCTCTTTTTTTGATGTACTGGAAAATATTAGGGTTCAACCAAACACCCTAATAATGGGCGATTTCAACTACCCCACCATTAACTGGGAAAACTACTCATGTACCAACTCCTTTGCTCAACGCTTTCTGGAATTCATAAACTCCAATGCCCTGAATCAACTTATCCACTCCCCCACCAGGGGCAACAATATCTTCGATCTAGTCATTACCAATATGAGTGACCAGTGTTCCACACCTGAAGTCAAGCCCTCATTGGTCCGATCCGACCATAAGCTAATTACCCTAGATATCCACATCCTGCCCCCACCCCCACCCCCATTAAGGAAACCATGGTAAGAAAATTCTCCAAAGCCAACTTCATGCTTCTTAAGACAAAAGTGGTGAACTTCATGACACCCATGCAGATGGACAATACAGTTACGACTACTGAATCCTACACAATTGCACTTTATAAGCACTTACATGAGTGCATGGATCGTGCTATCCCAAACAGAACCAAGACACTATCCTCCAAACAAAGGAAGCCAATCTGGTGGTCCCCTGCCATAAACAAACTGTACAACAGAAGGAAGAAACTGTTGCAAAAGAGAGTAAAATCCCATGAGTGGAGGAGCTCCCTGGTCAGCTTCAGTAAGAAGCTGCGATCCCTGATAAAATCCTCCAAAGCTAGTTACGAAAACAAAATCGCCACTGATTCTAAAGACAACCACACAGTATTCTATAGCTATGTCAAGAATCTCAATGGCAACACTCAGATCTGCTCTGAGTTACAGCACAATGGCACTAAATATACAGACCCAACTGATATTGCCAACATCCTGGCAGATAGGTTCAGTGCTAACTTTACCCCCTCTCACCCCTTAAAGAGCCCATGTCTATACCGGAAGAATGCAAAGTTCCTGTAATCACAGCTGCACAGGTAAAAATCACACTCTCAAAAGCCAAGAACACAGCATCCATGGAACCAGAAAATATCCCAGACTGCATTCTACATGAACTACAGAACAAACTGGCACCCCACCTAAGTACCATGTTCAATCATAGCCTCACCTCAGGCTTTGTGCCTACTGAATGGCGCACAGCGACGGTTATCCCACTCCACAAGGGGGGAGCCACCACGGACTCCATGAACTACCATCACATTAGCCTGATGAGCCTGGTCTGCAAGGCCATGGAACGTATCATCATGGAACTTATAAACAAAGACATTGGTAATCTCCAAACTCTGGACCCCACCCAGTTCAGGTTTGTAAAAGGCAGATCATGTCTCCTAAACCTGATAGACTTCTTTGAAGCAGTCACCAAAGCCGTAGACAAGGGTAAGGTGGCTCACACAGCCTATCTAGATCTTGCCAAGGCTTTCGACACCATCCCCCACTCTAAAATTATAGATAAACTCACTAAGCTAGGTATAAATCCCTATGTCACAAGATGGGTTGCCAACTGGCTCATTGACAGAACCCACACTGTGAAAGTAGCAGACTTCAAATCCGACTTCAGAACAGTGACAAGTGGAGTACCACAGGGTTCAGTCCTGGGTCCTCTCCTGTTTGGTATCTACTTCTCTGAAGTACAGGCTACCACAGAAGGTCTTTAGCTAACGAAGTTCGCAGATGACTGCAAACTAGGAGCCATAATCGAAACTCCTAACGATGTGGACATCCTACAAAAGGGCCTCACTGAGACAGATGCCTGGTGTCAAAGCCATGGCCTCAAGCTCAATGCCAAAAAGTGCATTGTCATCCCCTTTGGTAAAAACTCTGTACCCATGAACTACAACATAAGTGGTAGTATACTTAACACCGAAAGTGTGATAAGAGACCTTGGGACACAGGTGGACAGTAGTCTCTCCTTTGATAATCACATTGCCACAGTAGTCAGAAAATCCTTCTACGTGGCACACCTCATCACAAAAGGTTTCTCATCCAGAAAAAAAGAGGTCATTGTTCCCCTCTACTCAACACTCATTAGACCCATTATAGAGTTCAACGCCCCTTTTGGTGTGTACCTCACAAGACATCTACAACAACTGGAAAGGCCGCAGAAATACTTCACAAAGAGGATTACCGGCCTCAATCAGATGCCCTACACAGACCATCTCAAAATACACCAGCTTTACTCCATCGCATATCGCCTACTCAGAGGTGATCTCTGCCTAACATACAAAGCTATGTCAAACCCAGAGCTGTTGGACATTCTCCACTTAAACAAATCCAAATCCCTCTGAGCTACACGCTCTAGAGACCTAAACCTTGTCACCACAATAAACAGAACATACCGGAGGCTTAGATTCCTATCCCAGAGACTTCCCATACCCTGGAATAAACTACCTATCTATATCAAACAAAGCTCCTCATTAGCACTCTTCAAGAAAAATCTTGATGATTGAATGGGAAATAGTAAATTCACCCCGGGGATCACCTCTGTGGCTCTGCTCAACAGTGGCACAGGAAAATAATTTTCTTGGGTGGCAAAAGCCAGGCTACCATTTTGGCTGGGCCTGTATAGGCCCCAGGGTCAATAGCGTAGTACCTACCTATGAACATATGAACAAATAACTATATCTGATTGTATAAGCAGGGTAAATATATATTCAGGGTACAACATAATTAGAATAAAGGAGATATACTGAAGTAAACAGAATGAAACAGTGTAAAATACAAGAAGGAGAAATATAGTGGAAAGAGAAGTAAATAAAAAGAAAAACAGAATATTTTAAAAGATAAAATACACAGAGAGAAGCTGACTTAATAGAAAACAGTTTTAAATTGTAAGACTCATAAGTGTAAGTCTGTGAACAGCAAGTCTGAAAGTGCAAAAATGGGGACTTACATACATTAAGTCTGAAATCACTGAGTGTCAGAATATTCACTTTTCTTTGAGGTATGACAATCTCAGAGTTAGTATATAAAAAGTACAATTGTCAGGATTTGTTCTTCTCCTTTAGTTTCACTGTTGTGCTTTCAGAATTCCATGACTGACAGTTTTGTCTCTCTGAATGACAATAAGGAGCAAAGTTAAAAAGGCTATAGGCACATAGTTGAAGAAGGTCCCTGAAGCAGGCACGTATAGCATTATAAATATTATGTTAGTGTTTTACATATTGTACATAGGAGTTATGTATGTTAGTTACATTATTTAACAAAATTCAGGACTAGTAATTGGTAGGGGCTATATTATGTAACACCACTGTAGCAAGTGTTTGCCTTATTGCGAAGCTTTGTGGCTAGGAGTTTAATCTGAGGAATTTATAATGAGTTAGAATAAGATACTAATCTTATTTAACTGTGACTTGCTCATTTGCAGATGTCGTTGTTAAAGGCATAGTTATCTCAGCCATGTCAGGTACAAACATTGCTGGATTTTTTTTCAAACTGTATTTTATTGATGCACTTTAACAATCTGAGACAGCTAAGCAATGCAGCAATGGACAACACAAAAAATATATAAAGAAAACTATATGCAATATTTACAAATGGTCTCACTTATAGTAACATAAATCAATAATTAAAATGGTAATGGGAAAACCAGTTAGTGGTAACAAATAAAAGCTCCTGCAATAAGAATAAACATGAAAACAGATTTTACTGACTACTGCATCTCTCTTTAAATCCTCCATTGTGTCTGATTGGCTTCTGTCCATGATATTTGCCCAATTGGTTGGATTTTTGACAGGATGTTTCAGTCCTTCTGACATCATAATATGACCCATGCACATCAGACTTGTCACTATGATATTACATTTTTCTTATTACAATGTCATAATCTGTTCAGTAGTTGTATCAATCCATTTTCATGTTCTTATCGAGTGTGACCAACATTAATAGATCATCAGTCATGGTTACAACAAGTTTCAATCTATCACTTAACTGGGCAACAGCTCTATGGAAAACCTCAGGTGCTGATGAAATACCAAATGAAAGTCTAAGAAATCCATACCTTCCAAACTGCATGTTAAATACACAAAATGTGGGACTTTGCTAATCTATATTTATCTACCACATTCCCAGGTATGCATCAATTTTTGAGGGACAAAAAGTAGGATTTGGAATTCTTCAGACAGCTTCCATAAACATATGTAGTGGGTAATACCCTCATTTAATCATTTTACTCAGATCTTATGGTTCAACATACATGTGAACTTTGTCTTTGTTTACAATTGTGTCTCTATTCATAATCCATGCTGTTGATGTAATTTATTTCGTAATGAAGCCTAGGTTTTTCATTTATGTCAGTTCTCATCATTCTTTCCTTCTATGTGCTTCATGTACTTAACCGAGAACACAAATCATTGGCACTGCATCAAGGTTTTTGCATGTGATAGTATCTATGAGCTCCGAAAATTAATTTGAGGCATTAAAAGAGGAAATGCATGTCAGACTGAAGTTATAATTAGTAACAAAAATGTGGAATTTCAACACAACACAGATTCAGACTACAGTATTATGTAAAATATGTTTACACATCTGATAGAAAATGCTGTGTCTGCTTTGTTAATTTTTATTTCTACTGGGTGACACCAGTATGTTGAAAATTACTGACATGTCAGTACAAAATCTAAAGTGCAGACTACATAGTTCAAATTGCGGCATTTAAGCTAAGTGTCCTAATATTTTTGGGCTTTAAACTTATGAAAAATGTAGGAGCTATAAAATGAATTCCAGCTGAAACAAAGAGGAACAAAGACAGCCACAGAGGCAGATCATATAATGTGTAAAGCCATACAAGTCATATCTTGAAATGACAATTAATGTGAATAGTTTTTTACCAGAGCTGTTCATAATTTATCCCTTACATTTTATTAGTTATTCCTAACCTCAATTACAACAGTATTAAACAGTGTGTAAGGATTAAGAGACTGTGGGAATGTTCTTTTAGAAAGTAAGACTCGTGTAGTAGTAGTAGATAAGTACTTTTATTTATTTTTATGTTTTAACTGGTATTTACTGTGGTCTGTCAGGAAGAGGGAGGCTCAGTGTTTTTATGTATCTGAAACATGTGCAACGGTGCACCACACATGGATATTCTACTCGGGCACAGCACAGATGGTATTAACTTCACAGATCACATAAGTGGCAAGGTGTGCAAGTGCAAAGACACCCAGACATCCTCACATATCACATGCAGGGCCACAACACAGCTATATGGCACTCATGTATGCTTGTGGTGGTGAGACACCATGACCATAGGAAACTGCATGGGATACCCTAGCATAAAGGGTGTGGGCTTGCCATATACTGGTTATGCAAACTGGTAACTGCTGATGCTATCCAGGTAGATGCACATGAAAATGGCCTAGCACGTACACCCACTGGAAGATATTCTTTGTCAACAAGTGTACATGTACTATTATGGCAACTCGAAGGAGACAACACCTAGAAAAGTTCAAAAGTCAGAAGAATGATGTGCTACTCTACTTTCTATCCATCCATGACATGTGCCTACTAGTTAAAGGTGGTGCTGACCAGCAGGTTAAGGATCAGGTATTGCAGGGACTGGTTTGGGATGTGAATGCTGTGGGAGACCATATTAGATCCTTTCAACAAGTACATATGATTTCCCATGCAAAACAGATGATGTGAGACATTGCCATAAACAGGGCAACCACAGTGTGAGAACCAACAGCAATGATACATTGGGTTGAGGTTTAGGAGTTTGGGGTATCAGTGTCCTAGACAAGAGGACAAGACCCTCATACCACGTGGTGGCTTGGATGACAGGGCAGGCCTGACACCTACTGCCCTTGTGTCAGTACAGGAAGTACCAGGTTAGTATTGACCACGATGATATGGTATGACACATACTTGTGCATGAAGTGAAGGTTGCCTAACTGCACATCCATCCAGAAGGCATCACCAGTCAGCAAGTACAGATCCTACTCAACAAGGGATATGTTCCAAAGTATTACAGTGTCACATTGTGCATTCCACAAGAGATACTCAAAGGGCTTAAAGGTGCCATATTTTTAATAGATTTACAATTTCCACTGTGAGAAAGTGCAGCACAGTGGGACAACAGAAAGCTGATATCAGTACAGATACCCTGGTTGATGACAATAACAACTTGAAGTTGCCTTTTTCCAGTGATAGATACACCCTTTTATACTCGGGGGAGAGGGGCATTCCCACATCCACAGGCATACAGTCTCCTATAGGGGTAGCTCATGACTGCACAGCCTTGTAGAAACTTAACATACAACCTGTAAATGAGAACCCCCACACAAGCTATTCCTATGCTCCAGCAAGATGCCACATCAGACATGAGTATTACATCTGACATAGGCATGCCCACCACAGGGGACAGACACAGGAGAATTAAGATGCCACAGTGACACGTGTCCCTAATATACAAGTGGTGTTCTGAGTCAACCAGCAGATGTACAATTCAGTAATCCACTTTTGAGCTGGTGAATGTTTGTTGTGGTGTGCATGTGGATGTGCAGCAAAAGCACAGTGACATGGAATATCCGCACAGTGAGATTACAGTGCTACTGAGGTCACTGATGGCAAATATTATACCTATAGGTGCTTGCATATGACAAATTATGATTGTTGTCCATCCTGAATCTACTGGCAATGAGGCATGTGGTCAGAGAATATTTTGGACATGAAGTGGACATTCAAGGGGTGTCCCACATCAGACCATTGCAGATGTATCATATATGTCATGGCATCTCTGGAAATGGATGGCATATGCTTGGCTCTGTCCATAGTATGTCTCCTCAGAGTGCTCCAGCAAGGTCCAATAATTATACTCCATTCTGGCCATGGGATGGATCCAGCTCCAGCATGGATAACTGGCACAGTGGACATTGGCAATGTTCAGTTAGGGCACCCAACCCCATTGCTGGGAATGTTGACATCTGGCACACAGTGTGGCCAAACAGTGCATTTCCCTGCATATAGTCAGTGTTGCAGCATGCTTCCTATTATTGTATTTTGTCTGCATCATGTCCCAAAATTGGTGAACCAATGCTTCAGCTTTGTAAGTGCTGCAGTCTATTTTACCTACTTCTTCCTGAGTTGTGGATTAGCTGCTGCACTGTCTGCCTTTGTATCTTCTAACTACCCTACTTCTACTGCTGTACATGGACGAAAAACACAATGACATGAGATAGGGAAGGCTGAAGAAGACCAGCCAAAATAACCTTCCCAGCATTTTTGTATCACTTCCTATCCATTGTTTGCTGTCCAGTCCTCTCTATCACCAATTATCCATCCTCTGTAAATCCATATCTCTTCTTTACTTCCATTCCTTTTGTATCACTACCTCTTCTGTCAACCTTTGTCTGTGCTACATTTGTTTGTTTGCCACTGCTTCCTTCTCTGTACTATCCTTCCAAGCCACACTTCCCTTGTTGTTTTCCCTGTCTATCCTCCTCTCCCTTCTTATTCAAAAACAAACAAACAAAAAAGGTGGCATGGATACCAACAGGAAAAAAATATACCATTCATCCCCACCAATCTTTCCTTCCTGTTGTCCTTTCATTATTCTTCTCCTTAATTATTCCTATTTCTAGATATCCTATCTCCCCATTTACATGATAAAATGACTTGGCTATTTGCTGTAGTACCTTTGTATTGGTTGACCAATGTATCTGCACCACAGGTATGGGTCACTTTAATGTAAGTGTAAATAAATATAGCATTCAGCACACCATCTGTATGTCACTCTCACTTGGATCATGTCATCACTCATAGTGTGGTCAGTCTAGTATCACAGTTTTGTTATTGCTGCTGATCAGATTCCCTGTGCATCACTGTCACTGGCATGACCATGCGATGCCAGCATTTATGCATATATAATCCCCACTGGGCCTTGTCATATAAAATTCATAATGCTAATTACCACCATGGGGCTTCGTTATGTTTTTTTCTGAATATTTCCATATGGTAATGGAGATATGATTTCTCATTAAGATATTTAGTTACATCCGCACACACGCACACACATACACACACACACACACACACATATATATATATATATATATATATATATATATATATATATATATACATATATATATATATATATATATTATAGTAGACAGCATAGCTGAGATAAGATAGATGAGAACTAATGGCTATATGTGTGGATTGTGCAATAAAAGGGGAGAAAGCTAAATAAAAATTAAACATTGTCTTTATAACAGATAATTTATGAGCACATGCAAATCCATTTAATGTAGGAGAAAGGAATCTTCCAGTACCTAAAAGAAGATCACTCCAAATATCACCAGCAAATTCAGGGAGTAATCCATTCCCAGACTGTTCACTGCACCTAGATTTCTGAAGAAGCATTGCTGAGCAATGATGCCTAATAAGTTTATACTATGAAAGGAATGGAAATGGCAGATGTGACTTATTGGAAAAGAGACAATTTTTGGAAGAGTAGATGCAGAGAGGTAATCAATAAGACCCTATTTATGTGGGAGAAAGTGGTTGAGAAGAGATTGCAGCAGTTAGCTCTGGAAGGGACAAAGGGTATGAACTTGACACAATGTATAGTAAATAGTACATTTGTGATCATTTGAATAAGATAGATGAAGACAGGCCGCTTAGTATAAATGATCAACAAAAAAGTCTGGTAAAGAGAATGACCATTACCAGTTTGTGCTTGGAAAATATTAGGAGATAGGTCTTAGTATGCTACATACAGAACCAAGACGTAGGTTGCACTTTCTATTGTTTAATCAACATGAGTGTTATAAGTGAAGACGGTAAGTTAGAGTAAATACCTACTTTATATGTTCTGTACATTCTGTGGGAGAGTCATTGTTAGTGAACAATGCAAGCTTAGCAGAGTGTGTATTTCCTTAGATAATGGTATGCAAGAGAAGGGATTTGTTTTTCTTAGGGCTCAGTAAAACATGAGTCTTTAAGCCTCTCTTTTAAAGGAGGTAATTAGATTAGCACAGGAGAGTGACTTGCTCTTACAAACTAAGACTGTGTCATCAGTATGTTGTATAACTGTGAGATCAGGGCATTTTAAAACTGAATGAATTTAGGAGTGTTATTTGTTTTAATTAAAACATTTGCAGTCTGCCTGGTATCAGTTTGTACTATTTGGTGAATTTAATAAGAAAATATGGCTTATGGGATCTCCTGCATGCCCTTCACAGATTTGGGCATGATCTCTCCATCTTTTTAACTGCTGTTTAGATGTTTCAGCTTTGCTAAATTTCACAAGGTGGGGGTGAGGCGGTGCTAAAGAAGCAGGCAATTCATTCAAACTGATTTGCTTAGAAAGTTCAACTACATTGAACCCGCACCCATACTGTAGTGTAATGAGAATATAATCACACTGTAAATGCACTTGTAAGCACACTGTGGTACCTGTAAAGTTAAGGTTAAAATCACTGACTTGTATAAGAGACCTATTTTCTATTTCTCTCTCTCTCTCTCTCTCTCTTTTACTGTATGTCTCTCTTTTCTTTCTGTTATGGGCCATCATGAGTTCTTCTGTTAAATTCCAGGTCTACTCACTATCTGTTATATTTAATATCAGATGTTTTGCATTATGTGGATCTGCATTTATAACTGAGACATGTCTGGATGGTAACTTCTGGCCCATTTTAATTGCCACAGATCCTGCTGGATTCTCAGGTATCAATTGACCTAGATATGGCAGTACTGGTGAAAGGGATGCCATTTGTTGTTGATCCATGTATGAGGTGGACAAAGTTTACAGCATACTTAATAATGCCTTTGAGTAAGTCATGGAACTAGGATGTATGGCAGATTCAAATGCTTCTCATTGATGTAGCACATGAATACCCAATGCAGATTATCTTGGTTAATTTCAGGGTCAGGACTTCTGAAAATCATGCAAAATTGCTGCAGAGTTGTTTCTCTGCATCTTGGAAGACCTCATCTAATTTCCTCTGTGACTCACACGTGGACTTTCACTAGATTTGATATTCCATCAGGGACTTTCACTAGATTTGATATTCCATCACGGGATGGTTTGCTTCATAATTAGTGTTGGAACCCATCTAATGCATTGACTACATCTTGGTCTAGTATGTCCAGGACTTTATTTATGCAACCTGTCCTTAACAGTGAATTGCATTACCTTTGCTTGATAACTGCATTCAGCAAGTCTATCTAATCTGCCTTATAACTACCTTCATCATTCTCTTACTCTCTGTCTCACTTCTATTCCATCTGTCATAGGTTCATAGGTTCATAGGTTCATACTAGGCTATCTGCCCTGGGGCATTTACAAGCCTAGCCCGATTGTGTTTGGCTTATGCCACCCCTTGATTTGAGTATACTGTGCCCTTTTTAAAGTTTAGTTTACTGTGCCTCTGTCTAATAGTGACACGGAAGTAATCCCCGGGACAAACCTACGATCCCCCATCCACTCATCAAGATTCTTCTTGAAGAGAATCAGTGAGGTGCTCTGCCTAACATGAATTGGAATTCTATTCCAGAGTGAAGGGAGCCTCTGGGTTATGAATCTGTCCCTCCAGCATGTTCTATTTATTTCTGTGCTGAAGTTCAAGTCCCTCGAGCGCGTGGCTCTAAGGGATTTAGATTTACTGAGGTGGAGCATGTCCATTAATTCTGGGTTGGACATAGCTTTATATGTCAGGCATAGATCGCCTCGAAGTAGGCGGTATGCAACTGAGTAGAGCTGGAGTTTTTTTAACCGAGCAGCATATGGCATCTGTTTGAGTCCCTTGATCCTCCTGGTGAGGTACTTTTGGGGTCTTTCTAATTGCTGCAGGTGTCGGGTAAGGTACATCCCAAAGGGGGCATTGTATTCTATGATGAGCCTGATGAGGGATGAATAAAGGGGTACGATTACCTCTCTTGATCTAGATGTGAATCCTTTCATGATGAGGTGGGCTATGTAGAAGGTCTTTCTAACCACTTTGGCAATGTGGTTGTCAAAGGAGAGATTGCTATCAACTTGGGTCCCCAGATCCCTAATTACTTTCTCTGTACTTAATGGGTTACCACCTATGTGGTAATTTGTGGGCACATTGTTTTTGCCAAAGGGTATGACTATACACTTTTTGGCATTTAGCTTTAGACCATAGCTTTGGCACCAGTTATCCGTCTCTGCGAAACCTTTTTGAAGGATGTCTGTGTCAGCTGGAGAGTCAATTATGGTGCCCAGTTTGCAGTCATCTGCGAACTTGGTGAGCCATAGTCCTCCCACATTGGCCTGTACCTCAGAAAAGTAAATACCGAACAGGAGAAGTCCTAGGACAGAACCTTGTGGGACGCCACTTGTGACCGGTTTCGAGTCTGACATGGCCCCAGCAACTCTGACTCTGTGGGTTCTGTCTTTGAGCCAGTTTGCAACCCATCTTGTGACATAGGGGTTTATATTTAGGCTGGATAGCTTATCTATGATGCCTGAGTGGGGTATTGTGTCAAATGCCTTTGCAAGGTCGAGATAGGCTGTGTGGACTACCTTCCCTTCATCTATGGCCTTGGTGACTGTTTCGAAGAAGTCGACCAGGTTCAAAAGGCAGGATCTGCTCTTGACGAAACCAAATTGGGTAGGATCTAGTGTCTGTAGGTCCCCAATATCTTTGTTTATGAGTTCCATGATGATCCTCTCCATAGCCTTGCATGCTAGGCTAGTCAGGCTTATGGGGCGATAGTTTCCAGGGTCCGCAGAGGTGCCACCTTTGTAGAGTGGGACCACTGTTGCTGTACACCATTCTTTGGACACATATCCTGTAGTGAGGCTGAGATTGTACAGCAGTTTTACTTGAGGGATTAGTTCTTCTTGGAGTTCATGTAGGACACAACCCGGGACACCATCTGGTCCCATGGAAGCAGTGTTTTTTGCTTTGGAGAGGGCGGCCTTCACCTGAGCATCAGAAATGTTTGGGAGGCTGCACTCTGCCGGGATATATACTTGCTCTTTTGGGGGGGAGGGGGTGGAGAAGTTTGCACGGAACCTGTCTGCCAGGATATTGTCGATGTCTGTGGGTTCAGTGTATTTTTTGTCATTTAGAATCAACTCAGAACAAGTTTGGAAGTTGCATCCCAGGTTCCTAACATAACTGAAAAAAGCCTTATGATTTTCTTTAGTGTCCTGTGCAATTTTTTTCTCGAAGCTGGCCTTGGAGGATTTTATGAGGGATCGTAATTTTTTGCTAGTACTGATCAGAGATGCCTTCCCTTTTAGGGATTTTGCTCTATCATGTAGTAGCTTCCTCCTTCTGTTGTACAGTTTATTTATGGCTGGGGTCCACCAGACTGGACGCCTGCCTTTGGATGATTGGGTCTTGATTTTGTTTGGGATAGCATGATCCATGCATTCCTGGAGATGTCCGTAGAATGCGTTTATATAGGATTCTGCAGTTTGGGCTGTAGTTTCCACTGGCTCTGGGGCCTTGAAGGATTCCACTTTGGTTTTGGGAAGTGTGAAGTTGGCTTTTGAGAAGTTTTTCACTGTGGTTTTCTGGGCTGGGGGTGGGGTCGGGATGTGGATATCCAGTGAAATTAATTTATGGTCTTATCTTACCAATGAGGGATATACTTCTGGTATGGAGCATAGAGTCCCCATATTGGTAATTATCAGGTCTAGTATGTTTTCCCCTCTTGTGGGAGTGGTGACTAGTTGTTCCTTAGCATTTGAGTTTATAAATTCCAGGAACCTTTGGGCTAAGGTGCTGGGGCTTGAGTAATGCTCCCAGTCTATGTTTGGGTAGTTGAAGTCGCCCAATATAATGGTGTTCGGAGAGATCTTCATGTTCTCCAATGTTTTCAGGAAAGCCGAGTGGGATTCCTGACTTTGAGACGGTGGTCTGTAGGATGCTATAAACTGAAAAGCAGTCTTGCCCACTGTCAGTTGCACATGGATGGTCTCCGATACTTCGTGCAATGCCACTAACCTGGAGGTGTGGATATCCTTGATAAATATGGAAACTCCCCCTCCTTTTGTGGTTCGGTCCAGGTTTTGGGGTCGAAAAGCATGATATGAGGTATAACCTGGTAGTGCTGGGGTGCTCTCTGGAGCCTTGAACCAGGTTTCTGTTCACTGCACAGATATCGATGTTCTCCATACTGAGGAGAGCTTCGAGTGCATGCATCTTGAGGTTAAGACTTCTGGCATTTAGCAGCATTACCCTTAGTTTCTTGTTCCTTGTGCTGTCTATGGAGGTGGGTTTGACTTTTGAGCCTTGCCTAAAAAAGGCACTATGGGGGTGGCAAGAGCCTTTGCCGATATCTGAAAGCCCAGGGGCTGACAGGTGCAAGCCGTTCCTAGCGAAGCAGTGTGGCTTGTCGAGCATGTCATCCCAGGCTGACAGACACTGGATCCCCTTTGAATGACACCAAAATTTTAGCCAATTGTTAAAATCGATCATTTTGTCTTTATACTGTGGCATCATTCTAGGTGAGGGTAAGATGCTGCTCAAGGTCAGGGTCATACCGGCCTGGGCTACATGATCAGAGAGCTCCTCTATGTCTCTTTCCATGTAGTTGAGGGAGGTACGTCTCAGGTCATTCACGCCAGCATGTACAATGACTGAGTCATATTTGTATTTGCTTTGGAGTGACCTGAGTGCTTGCGTTATGTGGCGGATCCTAGCGCCCGACAGGCAGCTCACTGTGACCTTCTCTTTATTCAGCCTGGTGAGTGGGACGTCAGTGTGTCTGACAATAGAGTCACCTATTACAAGAGTATCAGGTGTGTTATTCAGCCTTAAGGGCTGTGACTGCTTGGCACACTGACTTTGTGTGCTATGTGTTGTACGTGTTTTGTTTTGGGGTAGCGTTTGCTTGGATGTCTGCTTTGGAGGTCTTTGTTGCTTAGGTAGATTTATATTTAGAGCCTCCGAGTATGTTTTTGTGGTTTTATGTGTTTGGTTCGCTGTTGTGGTGGGACTATGTGATACTGGAATTGTGTTGTGTGAGGTTACCTTCTCCTCCTGACTGGTTACACCAGTTTTGAGATGAGAGAGCTCAGCTTCCAGTTTGGCAATATGGTTGCATCTCTCACATATATTTGGAACCTGTTTGGAGGAGGAGAGGGTTGTCCGTGTACATGAGGCAGTTGTAACATTGCCTCAAAATTCCCAGATTCACCAGCTGGACTGGAGAGGAAACCATTGACTGACCTTTGGACATGCTAGAGTAATATAGGGAACTGAATTAAAACGGACCAATAGGGGACAAGGTAATCGTAGAGAGTATAAGAGTAAGTAGTGCTTATGGTTTATTAGTGCTAACTTGTAAAATTGCTTATTTGGACCAGTGAGGGGCCTTAGAATGAGAATATGGTGTTTACTTTGAGAGATAGAGCAGTTCTGAGGGAAAAAGTGAAGAGCAGACTTCGTGGAGCCAGGAATAGTTCTTTACAATTCCCCTGTAGATCTTCCCTCCATAATCCATCCTAATAGTCAATTCCAAGGGCTCACAAGTCTCTCTATGAAGATATGCATTAGCAGATCCAAGAAGTAGATGGTCACTATAACTGACTAGTATAATCAGCTTCTCGTGCCCTTTCCTCTGTCCTTTTTGTGAAGGACTATCCTATACATCTTTCTGACATGACCACTGTACCAACACCACGTCCACACTTTCTCTTCTGCTTTCACATGAGAGGTCATGCTTTAGCTTCCCTAGACTCTGGTCATATCTTTTTTCCTCCATCTAATATGCTCTTGTAAAGGGTTTCTTCTGAACATCTTCCAATAACACCCTTCTTCTCATACATTTTCTAGATTGTACACAGTACTCAGACTTTGTCTGGGTCAGTATATTTAAAGTATTACCTGTTTGCTTCTAGATTATACCCTAAGAAGGATGCACTCCAACATTTATTTGCTGCTGCTTCCAGTAGCCTCTCACTCTGCTCTTGGTGAGATGAGATGAGATGAGATTATACTTCCAGATCCTTTACTTGTTTCATTGCAAGCAGTTCCACTTCATCCAGCTGATACTTCACACCAAGATCCAAGTCCAACCCTTGACATTTATCTGCAATGAACCTTAGCTATCAAGTTTCATCCACTTGGTAGACCTTGCCAGGACTCTTTCTGCTGTCCTCAACTGCTGCATCTAACAGTCAGTCATCAACAATAAAGCTGACCTTGTTCTCTGTTTCCATATGTATGAAATGGACACACTGTGATCTAAGGATAGACCTTTGCAGTGTTTCACTAGTCACTTTCTTTCACAGCATAGCCCTTTACTTATCTTACCATTTGCTCATGCAGCAGACCAGTTCCTTAGCCTTACCCCTACTGCCATAGCCTTCCACCAACTCCTAACCACTGGAAACCTGCTATGTGAGAGAAAGTCAGAAATCTTGCTGAAGTCCAGGGAGACTGTAACTAATAGCACTCCCCTACTGGGTTCTGCTGTAACCAAAAAAAAAAAAAACTGGATCAGGTTTATCTGACAGTTCTTTCTGGTCATGAGCCAAGCTTAGGTGTTTTACTGCAAATTGGAAATCAACCAGTTTTCCCATCTGGATTTTCAGAAAGAATTTCACTGTCAGTGTTAAAAGAACAAGCCTGAGGCTCCCTGGATCTGTCCTATTTGTTTTACAAGCTTGCAGTCCTGTGGATGTTTCCCTACTCCTCCTTAGAAAGGTTCCACAGTTGCTGTCTTCCAGCCCCTGTGCATTTCGGCAGAGAAAACTGATCAGATTAAACCATTTGAGTTAAAGATTTGTTTTCTTCACTGAACTAAAAGACACCAACATTCATTTCATCAGAACTAATCCACTGAAAGCAATTTTCCTGGAAAGAATGGTAACTGAAGCTTATCTGTACACACACACACACACACACACACACACACACACACACAGTAAATACACAGTAAATACACAGTAAATGCATACATTTTTTTTCCAGATTTCATTTAGTCTCTCTCTTCATTTTACACTTCTGGTCGTGGATAAAAAAAGGTCCATTGGCTCTAGCTCTGCATCTAACTCAGTTGTGAATAAAATTTGAACTGGAATTCTCAGCCATCAAAGAAAAGTAATGTATTTGTTGTTCTTCAGAACTGTGAGCATGCATAATTTTTTACAAGGTTCCATGGGGAGAAAAAGAAAGTCTGTCTCTACAGTGAAGGATCACAAAGTCAAATTCTACTGTTTATCACAACTTCTAACACGTGTACTATAAATAGACATAAATTGACATAGTAACACCACATTCCTAGCTTGTTTCTTGCTTGGTTTGAACAAAACCAAAACTATTGTTTTTTAAAGATCTTAGCCTCCTGTTCCTCAACATAGCAGCAGTTTTCTCAAACAATAGAAAACAGCTGCTTTTAAGGGACAGTATTGCATAGACATTTGCAACCATTGCTTTAGAAAAAATGTTGAGATATCAGTAAATGTTTCTTATGTAAAAATGTCAGTACGTACTCTGAAAAAGTATAATGATACAGCTGTAACTTTAAGGGATACAGTTAAACTAAACAAACCACATTTTATTACACAGACACATATTTTAAGGCTAGCATGCTATACAAGAAGCAAAGATTTTATTGAACTTTGGGGTAGCTTCCAAGAAGGATGGAAACAGGAAAGCAGAAGTCGAAGTAAATATAGTATGCTTTCGAGGCATAAACTATGTTACTAACACACAGAAATGGGTGTGCTAAGATATTTACAAATCTCTCTTTGTGACGGTATCACCAAAGCTGTGTAAATTTCACCAAAAGTAAGAACATTTTAGCAAACTAGTTCAAGAAGGCCCAGTGAGATATGATGTGCCCTTCACTAATGCATTCAGACCAATAAGCCAGAGTGTACCACATGAAACCTACAGCTTTTCTTTAAAGAAACATACCTCTACGTCTCGGCTACACTGTAAAAAGATGTTGCCAAGTACAATAAAAAAATAAACAGTAGTGAACTGCTTATAAGAAAAAAAAAAGATTTAATCATTGACACATTTGCATTTGATATTTTTCAGCAATATTAATTCAGTCTTCAAGGGAAATCTCCCTTTCCCTCCACTGGCTTAAAGGTGATGAGAATAGCTTTGTTCTAATTATAATATACGTGTGCAATGTCTCCAGAGAACTATCAGCCTGTATTTGCAGTTCAGGGCAATCAAAGCAGTGACTGCTTCCCAGTGTTCTCCAAGGTGACAGTACCGTCATCTTATTTATGGAAAATTGTTTGTAATAATGTTGCTGTGATTTCCCTTGTCTTGTAGGTCACACACTTTGTAAACAGAATAATTAGCAGCTTTTTAGCAGAGTCCCAGGGTGCTGTTATATTTAGAAATTAAGATCACAGCAAACAGTTTGCTTTTTTCCTAATCAATTTTTAGTTAAGACTGATTAAATAGGTATTTTTCACTGCTGATTCTGTAAAGGTTTTTGACATTTTTCTTAAGACTATAACACGAGATGTTTACTAGTTACCCATATCTTGGGTCACATGTTTATGTGCATTCAAAATATACATCAAAATGTGGAATGACTGTGACTGAAAATCAGAGAACAATTAGAAACATTTCATTTAGAGGGATGACACACACAAATATGCAGAAGTCATTTGATCAAATTTTATTTGTGAATAACACAGCAATCACATTATAATGATGGATCAATAGCAATTGAGAAATGTGTTTTTTTTTTCCAAAAGATCAGTTAGTGTTATTGCAGCAACAAAAATTCTCATACACCATACAGTGGTAATGTGGTCACTCATAAAAAATACATGATACTAACTAATAAGATGGGTGCAATCAGTGCTACAAGAATAGCGACACAAAGAATTCTTTCAGGATGTCAAATCT
The DNA here is from genome assembly GCF_019279795.1 of Protopterus annectens. Taxonomy (NCBI): domain Eukaryota; kingdom Metazoa; phylum Chordata; order Ceratodontiformes; family Protopteridae; genus Protopterus; species Protopterus annectens. The sequence goes on from NC_056744.1 coordinate 1,272,178,038, forward strand.
AGATAAAGTAAAATGGAATAAATTAAATATGTGCAATGGTTTAGATTTGCATATGTCAAGTATTAGTTTAGCATTTTCTGCATGTTTAACAAATGAAATTATCAATATTAACATGTAGCTTTAAATACTAATATTATTTTCCACCAATTATTCTCTCTAGATGGGATGCTGCAGCACTTGGTGTGTGTGTGTGTGTGTGTGTGTGTGTGTGTGTGTGTGTGTGTGTGTGTGTGTGTGTGTGTGTGTGTGTGTGTATACTCTTGTTATGACCTGTTGGAAGTTGTTGAATTCCTAATATAGTGATATCTTCCTCAAGAGGCCACAGATTATAAAACAGAGACACCAGGGATTGTTTCTTATTTTACATTTTAATCATTAGGTTATACATGGCTTGTCAAGGGGAAAGTAATGCTTGGGTCATAGGGCTGAAAAAACATAGCCATGAATTATTGCTGAAGTTCTTTTTCTCTGATTAGTTATATTGCAGAATGTCATTGTTATATAGTATCATGATAACTGTGTTACTGCTACTGCTTCCCATGTCAAATTAAATTCAAGAGCAGTTCAATTTCTGTAGTTAGGTGGCAATAGAAAGGTTTGAAAATGAAAAGAAAAAAAATAAAGGCATAAATGAAGGCATAACTGCAAAACTGACGTTCAGATTTGTCAAATAATTAATTATCAGAAAAGGCTGTAATTCCGTGGAATCAATTTTTAAAGTAGATGGTAGAATAATAGCCCACTGTGGGATGGGAAGATAAAATGTTGATGAGGGGCAGAGCTGCATGAGAACAACTGGATTCCTTCACTTCACTTAGTGGGACTTTGCATGATTTTGATTGACCTATATATACTCATGTTCATATGCATCAACTTATCGCATCACTGCCACTGCCATCACCACAACCAAAATGACCAGCACAGGACAGACTCGAAGAATGTTGTAACCCATACCGATATTCTGTTACTTAAGGTGAAGGTGTCTCTCCAGTCAAAAATGCACTCGTGTTTTAATAGAATGTGAATTTTGAGCTGTACATTTTGCTCAAAACCATATTTGATAAAATCTCAGTCATTTGACCCATACATCAATGACAGTATGTTATTTATGGGGCCAGAGTTCACTTCTTCACTTGAGGAAATATGCATTAATTACTTTTTTTCATGAAACTCTGGGTCATTGATCTGTATATATCTAGGGTTACCATATTTGTTTGTAAAAGAGGACAAGCACATATTATTTCGTCCTGATAGGTCCGTGTTTGGGGATTTTTGATTGACCCGTATGCCGGAATACGAGCCAATCAAAACCTCGCACAGCGGACCCTCTTCTGTTCAATGCGGAACATCAAGCAGTTCCACATTGAACAGAGCTCTGCTTTTTGATTGGCTCATATACCGGTATACGAGCCAATCAAAACTTCGCACAGCAGACCCTCTTCTGTTCAATGCGGAACATCAAGCTGTTCTGCATTGAACAGAGCTCCGCTTTTTGATTAGCTCGTATACCAGTATATGAGCCAATCAAAAAAAAAAAAAAAAACAAAGCAGAGGAAAGACTCCGAAATAGGGATGTCTGTTTTTTGAAAATTCTGCGATTAACCCGGACAAATCGCAGAATTTTCAAAAAACGCCCGGACAGGAGCCCAAAAAAGAGGATGTGTCCGGGGAAACCTGGACGTATGGTAACCTTATATATATCTCTTTTCCTTACTGCGCAGTGACCTTAGAGTTAATTATAAAATATACTGGTGTGAAGGGGAACAGTGTCTGAAAGGATAAGTGGGAAAGTTTGGCTTTCATAAGCTACTTACTTCATATTTCATCAAAAGTGGTTTTGATTTGTAAATTTACCTCAAATCCATACCTAATTGGCATCTCTGTCTCTGCCTAATCTGATCCAGCCCATATTTGCTGATACATTTACATTTATTTTAGTTGTTCACTTTATGTAGTGTTGGTGCTTTTGTGATTTGCCCTGTAGTGTTATCAACTCACTGTCTAGTCATGGGAAAGAAAAAGGATTTGATGTTATTCAAGTTGGACTAATTGGTTATAGAAGTGGCCCAGCTGTGGTATGAGATGTCTGGTCTTCATTCAACAGTGGCAGACTTACAGGCCCCACAGCAAGCCCAGGGACAAGGCATGTCTAGAGTTACAATCAATGAAAAAGCTGCAAGAAGACTTGTAGTGACACTTATGGAGGGAAAATTCATAAATTGTAGTAATGAAAAGTGTGGAGAGCCAGGACATGCTGCTTTTCCTGGACAGGCAGTTTGCAATAGTCCTATAAGCACTGTCTGATTTGCATCTCCAGGTGGATCATGTTTGTGATAAAGTAAGAGTATTGAATAATTCAGGCCAATGCAGACAATTCACGAGATTCACTCCTATTGGGTGAAGTTGTTTCTCGTACAGAGAATGGAACTCATACATCACGTGGTATAAAGTGGAAATTCAAGATGACTTTTTGGAAGAAGTTTACAGGTACAGAATGGAATTTTTTAACCCCTTGGTTTGTCACTTACAGTAAAACAGTCTACTTGCCAAACTACTGTAGCCATGTACATGCTGTCCATACTTCTTGGTGAGGGCCAACTACATCATCTATTCAAAATCAGTGCAATGTTACCAAGGTGAGTTGGATGGTGAGGGTCAGTGAAAGCAAAAAAATAATGCCTGCCTGGTGATTTCATCTTGAGTGCAACCCCACAGTGTCTCAGGGCAATGTGTGTCATAACATAATGTGGATGGTATCCAGGATATAAATGGCATCACTAGTTCCACACTGGAAATGAGAGTGGTCAGAGAATAGCTGAATAAAAGTGCCCCTCAGAAACAGGTTCATTTTCAGGGTCTATATTATATCATTGAACGCTTAAAAAAGGGAACGCTGATTGATCGACCTAATTTAAGCGAAAGCTTACAATCTCGAACTGTCAGATCAGCGATTTTTTTCCCAGGGAAAAAAAATCGCTGATCCAAAACACATACACACAACGCAAGCACACCAAACAAACAGAAATCCACGCACATACACCTAAAATCTGATACCTAACCCTACACTAAACTATGCACACACCACTAACTACCCACTTACCTTAACCCAAACCCTAACCCTAAGGTCCGTCACTATTCCACACTCACCTCACCCGCTCCCTAACCCTAACTCACTTAAATCTGCCCTAACCCTCATGTCCACTCAATCGCACACACACCTAACCCGAGCCCTAACCCTAACTCACCTAAATCACCCTAACACTCACATCCACACAATCGCACACTTACCTGAATCCGACCGGTAACTTTCCACCATAACACTGAAAATACCGAAGCAACAGAAACGGACAACCAAATTCTTTCCCTAGGAAAAAATTCGAGTTTCTGCTGCTTCGATATTTTGCAGTTTTGCGAAAATAAGCTTGATCAATCAGTGTTCGCTTTTTTAAGCGTTCGAGGATATAATATAGATCCCATTTTCAGACCATTGTACTTTTCATTATGGTGATGATAGAGTTAGTACCATAGGAATGTATAAGACAACAAGCTCTTACAGAGACAGTTCTTCCCTTAAAGATCTGACTATGGCAGTGTGAACTAAGGTTGACTGGCAACTGGAACAAATACAGAATGAAGATATTTGTAGAATACCAATTCAACTGTCCAAATTTTCACAAAGTGTCCAGATTTTTGCCTCATATTTTAGTCTGTTCCGCATAAAATCTGTGGATTTCTAGCAAATCACCAAGGACTGAAGTCACTAAATAGCAACAAACATTTAAATTTCAGACTTCATATCCTTAAGAAAAATGCATGCTAAAAGAAATCCTGTTAGTTTAGCAACTTTCTAAGTTTATAAGAGCAATATTTAAAATCTGTCCTAATTTGGGGGCCTTTAACCCCCTGCTATTTTAGGCGTTGTTCAGATTTTTTATACTAAAAGGTTCAGAGGTGTAGTTTGCAGGTCAAAAAGAGAGCAGTGTGCAAGTGAAGGCCAGAAGTGGATGAAGATGTGGGCCAGCCAGTCAAGGGAAGCAGGAAACTTAGCAGGTGGGTAAGTAGAGAGCTCACATGAAAGAAGTAAAACTTTCAAACTACTTATTTATGGTTAAAAGCTATCTAAGGCAGGTCTAGAAGAACATGCTAATTTATGTATTTCATGATGGCCATTTTCAATAGCTATGCACTAGATGTTGGTATTTTAAAACATCAGTTTATCCCAGAAATATTTTCTATTTCCCAAAATGGATGCGGATACAGAACAGAACCTCTGCCAGAAGATGCAATTAAGGATCACCAAGGAAAGGGGTGTCAGAAGGCTGCATAACTCAGTACATTTGGTCTTTATTCAAATGATCCCAGTTTTTGTTACTTGATAGTGCAATCTGTTTTCATGGCACTCCTCGGAGTAGCATAGCTAAGGCAGGCTGACAGGGACAACTGCCCCAGGTGCAAAGTGTTGGAGAGATGTGATCAGCTGATCCTGATCCGTAATGCAATACTGGCTGCTCAAAGTTTGTCCTCCTTAGCCAGAAATCTAAAGTCAATATGAATGAAATCAAAGGCATGGTGTGAATTCCACAGAAAAATAAGTATTTTTATAACCTTCTTTGCACTTTAAAACTGTTTGCAACTGTTTTACTGCCTACTTTAAACAGTTTTTATTGTTTTATTGTTTGTGACTGTATTTTCTGCACTACCTATTTACAGTAATTGAACAATTTATAGCATAGGCTAGAGTCAGACTTGATGAATCTAGACTGTTTTTCATTTTCTGAGCACTAAAGCCAGCCATCTTTCATTAAGAGGGCTCTCCTGCACCCTTGTGGCAGAAGAGTGTAGTCAAGGGCCATTTGAGATGTGGATTGTTGGAACAAGGTGCAGTCTTGGGCTTTCCTATTGGTTGAATTGTTTGAAAACTGTTTTACTTATCTGATATTTAAATACAGTGTTTGCATGCAGCTGTGCACCATGCAATTGGGATTAGCACTGCTGTGTATAGATGCAAACACTTAAAAAGTCAAATTTTGCCTAGATAACTGTTAGGGGAACCCTCCTAAGCTTACCTGCTTCTTGGCATGCAGCACAGTTGTGCACTGCTCCCCAGAGAGCTCTTTTTGAGGCACTGGCACAGGTTTCTACCACTAAACCTCCCATAGATTATCTGATTTTACTAGTTCTATAGCAGAATATATTCCGTCTAGCCCACCCTCCACTACTTATTACAGAATACACCTGGCATAATGGAAGGTCAGTTTCCCAGCATGAGCATCCTGAGGCAATGTAGCAATTGCCTCATGTGTACAGACAACCTACATCTCCTAAAACATGCAAATGCAATATGTGAGAGATGAATCTATACTATGAATCTGGAATCAATGCTCTGTCTCTCACATAACAACAAACCAAATACCAAGCAGGTTGTCAGCAGCCACATTTCACCTCCCACAGATACCAAGCACACAACACAGAAATCCACATAAGTGGAGATAACTCCCAAGCACAGACCTTCTGCACACAATACAGTCCCAGCAGCATGCACTGCACTGCGCATAATAACTGTACACACAGTACAGTTCCATCAGCACCCACCACACATAATAACACATGCATGTGTCTCACCCAATAAGCCCCTAAGGAAAAGCATACTAAACCAAATGTCTTGGTTATAGGCGACTCAATAGTAAGATACACAGATGTCTGTCCCCTTCACTACGCAGGAAAAGGAGAAGGTCATGGTCAGCTGCCTGCCTGGTGCCAGGATCCACCAAATCACACACGCACACAAGTCTTTCAACAAGTATTGTTATGACTCTGTCATAGTCCATGTTGGTGTGAATGACTTGAGATGTACCTCACTGTACTATATGAAGAGAGACATGATGGAGCTTTGAGATTATGTGTCCTAGGCAGGTATGTCCCTAGCCTTAAGCAGCATTCTTCGCTCACCCAGGATGATGCCACAATGCAAACAAAAAATTATTGACTTCAACAATTGGCTTAGCTTCTGGTGTCAGTCCAAGGGGATCCAATATCTGACAGCCTGGGATGATATGGTCAACAGACCACACTGCTTTCCAAGAGACGGTCTTCACCATTAGGTTTTAACTTGCTGCCAAGGGTACTTGCCTCCCCTATACTGCCTTTTTTAGGCAATGTCATAAGAACAAAATTCCCAAAGTAAAAACATCCTCCAGAAACAAAACTCAAGGTTATGCTGCTTAATGCTAGGAGTCTAAATCAGAAACTACACTCAGCTGAAGTACTTCTCACCCTGGAAGATGCTGATGTCTGCACAGTCACAGAGACATGGTTCATGCCTCAGAGAGTAACCCAGCCATGCAGGGCTACAGTGGCTTCCATACATTTAGACTATGCAACAAACATGAAAAAACAAGGGAGGAGGAGTATCCATCTTCATTAAAGACATACACTTCTAGACTGGTTAAACAGTACGACTCCCTAGAGTTACTCCAAGTCCAACTAACTGTAGGAAAGATCCCCCCCCATGTCATTTTTAGCTATAGGTCTCCTAAGATAAACCACAAAAAACAGACAGGTTACCTGAACCTACTTGAGTCACTGTCAGTACAGCCAAATACCCTTGTTATGGGTGACTTTAACTAACCTTCCATTGATTGGTAACATATATGAGCACAAACTCACTCGCCCAAAGGTTCCTGGACTTTGTTAACACAAATGCTCTGCAGCAGATGGTCAGCACTCCCACAGGGGGCTCTAACATCCTTGACATAGTGCTCACCAACATGGAGGATCACTGCACTATCTCATGTGTGGGGCCGCCTTGGTAAAGCCAATCATAAATCAGTCTCATTTGGAGTATCGACCGTACCCGGCCCACCCTCAGGAGCAAAAAGGTTGAAATATTTCTCCAAAGCAAACTATAGCCTGCTGAGCAATGGCATCAATGGTTTCAGACCCCTGGCCATCACTGACAGCAAGGACCCCTATACTAAGGTGTACACAAGTGTCCTGTATAAACCCTATATAAATGTTTAGAACCAGCCATACCGGAATGGATCAAATCAAGATCCTCATGAAAAAATAAGTCACTCTGGTGAACATCCAGCATAAATAAGTTATACAATAAGAGAAAGAAACTGCTGTCAAAAAACAAGAGAGAATGGTCCTAGCAAAGGAAGAACTCCCTCCAAACCATAAACAATCAGATTAGACATCTTGTAAAGTCCTCTAAAGCTAATTACAAAACTAAATTAGCATCCCTAGCTAAGGTAAATCACAAAGCATTTTTTAGCTATATCCAAAATCTAAAAGGCAACACCCAGCTTTGTGCCGAACTAGCTGTGGATGGTACCACTTATACCAAACCTGTGGAAATCGCCAAGCTGCTAGCAGACAGGTTTGGAAAAACTTCGCCCCTGTCCCCACCAATCATACCCCATAATATACGTGTCACCAGTCCTCTGCCTAGTATCTCATTACTGCACTCTGCAAGGCTAAAAACACAGCCTCTGTGGGACTGGACAACATCCTAGGTTGCTTACTAAATAGCCTAAAACAGGAGTTAGTGGAACTGCTGAGCATGCTCTTCAGTCTCAGTTTAAGCATTGGCTTTGTCCCAGCTGAGGGGAAAACAGCAATCATAATCCCCTTGCACAAAGAGGATCCCTCAACTGACACCGGTAACTATAGACCCATAAGCCTAACCAGCCTTATCTGCAAGTCCATGGAGAGAATCATCATGGATCTTATCAGTAAGGATATAGATGACCTTCAAACCCTTGACCTGACCCAGTTTGGCTTCATTAAGAGCAGATCTTACCTGCTAAACCTAATGGACTTCTTCAAGAATGTCACCAATGCCCCAGATGAAAGGCAAAACAGTTCACAGTGCCTATCTTGACCTAGCCAAGGCCTTTGACACAATTCCTCACATAGGCATCATTGAGAAACTTACCCAACTGGGGATTAGCCCTTATGTCACTAGATGAGTTGCCAAATGGCTCACAAACAGAACACAAGCAGTCAAAATTGGGGATGCCAACTCGACTAGCAGACCTGTTACCAGTGGTGTTCCACAGGGATTTGTGTTAGGCCCCCAACTGTTTGGTATCTATTTTTCAGAAGTCCAGGTGAAAATAGATGGCTTATGGCATACCATGTTTGCTGATGACTGCAAACTGGGTGCAATCATCAATTCCCTCAAAGATGTCAATATACTACAAAATGGACTTACACAGACAAATAATTGGTGTCAAAGCCAAGGACTTAAACTAAATGCAAAAAAAATGCATTATCATCCCATTCAGCAAAGGAGAAACCCCTGCTAATTACAACATTAATAATATCCCCCAAGTTCAAACTCAGTGGTGACAGGTTCAGGAACACAAGTTGATAGCAGCCTTAATTTTGATCATTAGGTGTCCACAGTAGTAATGAAGGCCTTCTACATTGCATACCTCATAAGCAAGAGTATTGCATCCAAAGCTAAGGAGGTTATAACTCCCCTGCACTCGGCTGTCATCAGACCAATAATAGACTACAATGCTCCCTTCTTTATGTACCGCACAAAACAGGAGTCCTGGAGAGTTAAATCTGGAACAGATCACCAGCAACTAAGTTAAATAAAAATGGATATTCCAGAACCACAAGGAGAGGAAGGCAGCTGTTTATTCACAAGTAAAACTCCAAACAACCTTCACAGTTAAAACTGCTTATTCAGGCTTGTAAAACAGAAAACATAAACAATTAACAGTCTCTTAAATAAACCAATAAATAACTATGACAATCATATAAGTATGTAATCAGTATCTTTCATTTTAAATATTAAAACTGAACTTAAAAAACTATAATATAAAAACTTTTATCTTATACATTTTTAGAGAAACTTCAGTTCTGGTTTGAGGGTAAACACCTCATTTAAGCCTGGCAGATAAAAAGATCTACCCCGGGATTCATGAACCTTGCGCCAGGCGCCAGCATAGCGTCGGCGTTATAAAGCCAAATATGGCCACCGAGCGATTCAGGTATGAAGCAATCCCACGTGCACTACCGGCGTGCGCCGGACCTGCGCCGCCCCCGGCGTAGGTATGCTAATCACACTGTGTGCGGTATTGCACCATGCAAATGAAGGCAAATAGCGATTCACGGCGGGGCATGAAGGTAAGAGACGGCAATGTAAACCGAAAAAACGGTTTACATTTACCCAAACATGACCAAGGAGTAACGGAAGTCTGACAACGACAGGCATCATACAGGTGCAATATTCCAAAGGCGAAAGGCACCGAGAATGTCCAAAGAAAACATGCACAAACTGTAAATAATGACAAAATGTCATGTACGAGAAACCACAGCAGAACCCCCGGATATGTGTACAGAAGGTGCAAAGCAATGAAATAATATGACAATGTCCTAAAAGAGCTGTATAATACACATCAGCTGTACAGCCACCACACACCATAGTATGTATGGAAAGCCTCAACCCCAGCGCAAGGGTTGTCAAGGAGTGGTGGCAGTGTTCGCGCCGTAACCATGTATTAGCAGTCAATGCCATGCAAATGAGGCAGATAATAGTGAATCGCAAAGCTGGCGCCGTGTAAGGATGGAGCAAACGGCGAGCGGTACTACACCGAGGAGTGGCCTACACGAGTTACATGTCAATCGCAGAGGGGTGTGCCACTGTAGGGGGAAGCATATTGTTGGCGAGCAAAGCTGGGCTGTACAATGCACATCACAGCAGCAGGACCGGCGTGTGAGGAAATAGATGCGCTGAGAGTACATAATGGCCGCACAGATGCATGTGCACGAGGATGACTATGTTCCCCAACCCAGTCATGTGACGGCCTCCCCGCCAACAACCACGGATATAGGAAGGTAATGCGGAGAATATGAGGAAATGCGGAAGCAGTGTAATTGGAGCCGTAATGAGCAATCAACACCAATCAATCCAGGAAGGGCAAACGCGGCAGCCGACAACTCTGTATGCAGACTCCTGCATAACGGGAAAGGGAGGCATATGAATGCAAAGATAGTAGGGGATGTAGTAGAAATGCAAAGAACAAAGAACCGAAATAGCACAGCCAAGTACAGAGGTAGCATAACTGCGGCTGCAGATAAAATGCATCATATGCCATGTGCCTGCAGGATGCAGTAATGTAAGATGCAAAGCTAAGCCAATGCAGGCAACTGTAATGTAACACTAAAGGCAATACCGTTGCAGTTGCAACCGTAAAACACCGAAAATAATCCATGGATACGGCTGCACAGACACACCCAATGACATCACCGGTATACAGCACAACAGTATAAAGTGTGAATGCACACAACACACAGCGCGATTTCCCAAACGCCGCACCGTAGGGTGTAAACACACAGGGAACTTTTAATATGTATATGGTGGGTGCCGCCGTGGCCGTGATGCATAGGTATGTGGCAGAGACAGACGGAGTTGCGGAGGACGGTGCCGACAACCACCGTGAGGCCTCACAGGAGAAGGAGAGTGTTCAGACCAAGGGTGACCTACCAGGGGCTGCAAGACCTGGAGATAGTAGAGCGCTACAGGGTGGACAGGGACACGTTACAGCAAATAGTGGAGCTGTGCCGCCACGCCTGAGAAAAAGAGACAACAGAGGGGAGCCCATCCCAGTGGACACAAAGGTATGTGTGAGCTTGCTAATACTGGCTACAGGTACCTTTCAAAGGCCAACCGGGATATAATGGGTATCTCACAGGCATCAGCATCTAGGGTACTACACCAGTTCCTGGATGCCATGTTACGACATGCCCATGAGTATATAAACTTCCCCAGATCTCAGGAGGAGTTGGCTAGCAATATGCGCCGCTTCCACCGTGTGGCACAATACCGGAGGTACTGGGTGCGATCGACTGTACGCACATAGAAATCAAGTCACCGCCCGGGAGCAGGGTAGACGCTACATAAACCGCAAGGGATACCCTCCATCAATTGCCAGGTCATGTGCAATGCGCAGGGCATTATCATGGATGTGTGTGCTGGCAGCCCTGGAAGCTTCCACGACTCCCATATCTGGCATGCCTCACAGCTGTATCAGGTATTCGCCAATGGGGACATCACACAAGGTCACCTTGTGGGGATGCTGGCTATGCACTGGAGCCGTGGCTGATGACACCCATCAGAAATGCACACACACACATGCAAGAACGCCATAATGAGGCACACGCACAAACCAGAATAATCATAGAGCGTGTGTTTGGGATGTTGAAATCACGGTTCCGTGCTTGGATACATCCGTGGAGCCTTGCAGTACTCTCCAGGCACATGTGCCCACATATTCATAGTATGTTGTATGCTACACAATATGATCCTGGCGAACCAGCAGCTGCAGGGACATAATGGTGTAGGGCCACCAAGCCCGCCACAACTGCCAAGGCAAGCACAGGCACAGGGCGGTCAGCGCCATGAACATGCTGTGCCAGCCCCAGTAGGTAGACGGAGGCGCATCTAATATGCCTACGCCCTGGCAAAGAGGGAACGCATAGCACATACTTTGACAGTGTAGGCCCCATGGACTGACACCTCCTTACCTGCACACACAGTGAAATGGACGCCACACAAACATGTCCACCCGTAATGTGTACCGTATGGCCGGACCTATGTGTGACTCCAACAAAGGCACCGCCCAAACACTGCACACCCAATAGCCAGCAGAGCATGGAACGCCAACACCTCACCGCACGCCGGTTCTACAGCACACGGCGTAGCCGTATGCTGCCACTATCGCCGCAAGTCGACCACATATGTACTTATGTGCATACACAGATACGGAAATAGATATCAGTACACATGTAGAAATATATGTACGCATACACAGATATAAAGTACAACAGGTTAATATGGAACCCAGGGATGCAAGTTCACAGATAAGTAAGACGCGAAATCTCCACATAGTAAACATAGTGACCGACAACCCGATCATCCGGGAGGGTGGGCAGAGCAGGTAACGCCAGCCATGGAAATGTCAACCTGCATCAATACATATCCGCTGTCGGGATGATCACCAGTCCACGGTACAGTAACGGATATGTGCGTGTCATATCCATAGGATATGAGTGCGGAGATACACGCCGCCGCGATGCGCCAACGAGGTATTGTGTGCAACCGCCGGTGCGAAGCCGCAAGCATACCAGTGAAGTGTACGCCATTATGAGGAACGCACTCATTTGGGGTCTAAAACAGTTCATGTTCCTCGCAGTTCCTCAAAGTTCCACATTGAAAATGTCTGTCAAACATCCATTGTTAGGAATGTATTTAAATGACATCCTGGTAAATAGAAATTAATCATAGTAATTCATTAAAGGTTCTTCATTGTAAGTAAATCAGCATATTTTAACCATCCTATGACCTACTTAGCTGAAGTTGTTACTATGCCATTAGTATGTGTTCCACATTATGCCCATTTGTTCCACATTACTAATGTGTGTGTTCCTCATTTTGGAAATAGAAGGTTGAGAGCCATGGCGGCAATATGTGTATGTGTGAGGTGAGGTTGTCGGTGTTCCGCTGTGTGTGTGTAATGTGTGTGCCACTGTAAAATGTGTATGTAGGTGACATGTCACAGGCGGAGTGTAATAACATGCGAGGCATACAGTACAGGAACCATAGGCGATGTACAGCAGTACCCACAAAGTAGTACTGACATCTCCTCAGTGGCTATGCTGCGGGCGACGTAAAACGATGCAAAGCGGAAATGTCCCAGAATGTACCACAGGGCCATAGCCAACAGGAGATGCAAAGGACGATGTACAAACCATGACCGTATGTATGGCGCCATAAGGTAGACTCAACACGATACGCCGGCAACGCTACACAGCATCAGGCATGTACGGCGAAAATACGAATGTGCTATCCCGCACCGATCGTGAACACTTACGGTCCGTAAATACCGCTGTGTGTTCCACGACCGCTAAGTAAGCAAGCGGCACACGAATAGGAGGCTACCGTAGCATACAGGCCGCCCCAAGTATAGGACCACAATCACCGTGAACTATCAGTGACAAAATGCCAATGGATAGTAGGCACGGACGAACATCCGCAGATATATAACCGATGTGAAGGAGGAATACGTGCAGGAAGCACACATGCAGGCGATACCGACACCACACGACATCAACAAAACAAACATTCCCAGAACAACAGACAGGTAACCTGCAGCTCCCCAAGCAGGGATGGAGCACACACACAAGCATATCTTGTATGTATAAATGCAAGACCCACACCCCGCACTGGCCACCCACATCCGCAGATATACCCCATCGCACATATCAAAGGGATAACAGCTAAAACCGTAGCAAAAACATACAGGCAGTCAATGACAGCGCATACCCGCAACAAGCCGCTGGGAAACACTAGCAGCAGCTGATGCATCCTTGCATCCATTGTGTACAGGAATATAACAGCTATGTTACACATCTGAATGCACAATGCCATCGACAGACGCCGCCAGGACACGGACACCCACATGTCAAACAGAATACCATACCCAACACACACAATCCACGGCTAACACCACAGCGTAATGTACCTGACACCACACATAGCGATGCAGTCACACAAACATTATACAATACATACCATCCCCACGAAGGTAGTGCAAATAACTAACGGCCACACGAGGAATGAACCATGGCCTAGTTTCCCGGTAACGCATTTAATGGAGGAGGATCACCAGTGATATGCGCATAAGTACACACCGAGGAACAGCTATTGGCGTGATGAACCCACATGCCTCAGGTGACGCATTAATAAAAGGAAGACTCCCTGGATATTCAAACCGTATGTTCACAACGAACACAAACGCTATCGAAAGAAAATACTGAGAGGAAGATATTGACGAATACAGAAGCGAAGGCCGGAAAGGTATGTCGAACCCACGAGATGTACTGATGTGTAACGATGATACGTATGACTAATCTGCACTGTATGTGAACGATGTGTGTAAGTAAAGATACCTGTCCATTAGGCAGAGAGTGGTGAAAGGTGGTCATGTAATGCTAAGCCGCGGAGCATACCAACGACTGCGGACAACGTGTGCACAGCAGTGGGACAACATGTACACAGACGTGATAACCCAAGGTCCGCCATAGGGATTCCAAACACAGAACAATGCCACCACCCACGCCGATGCTGTCAGTGGATATCGAACAATGAAGCCCCACAGCAGGGGATAGGCCATGTATGTATAGTGTCACAGCACACATGTGCATGGGCATATACCGCCGATGTCATACGGAATGTGCGCACGACGCACGTATCCCACGCAGTAGGGGTGACTATGTCAATTATGTGTAATGCAAAGCTGTCATGATGGATATGTTCAGAAATCATAGACAGTATCACAGGCATAGCATGCATGATGGAGGGATGGCCTAATGTTATGTACATAAACAAGATATGTATGGCCTGCACATATGGGACAATGTAGTAGCAGAATAGGTACCCGAAATGGAGGGAACAGCAAGTAACCATGTCCAAACGGTCCGTAGCAGGTGCAATGTGTGCCACAATGATGTCCGCAGGGCCGTGTAAACACATGTGCAATGTACACAGTAGTGTCACCCCCCCCATGGTAGTGTCCACTGAACGGCAGAAGTGGATGTCAACTGTATGTCTATACAGTACTTCCGCTGTGGTGGTACCATGGGTCTGTGTCACCCTACCAGCAAGGGAGCTATCACATGACTAGTGACACAGTGTGCCCCTGTGGGATGTGCACAGGACCTATGTCCCACAGCACGGTGTGTGTCCAGTCTGTGGATGTCACACAGACGCCCGGCTTGAGCAATGTGGCATGTGTGCACACATGCAGGACTGCTCCTCCCACCCTGCCCACTGCAAACGCCATGTAGGAGTACTACATGCATCAGTACTGCGGAGAACATGGCCCATGGCAGAGTAGATTACACCCCTGTGTTAGTGGTATGCAGGTGAGTACAGATGTGTTACATGACTGTCATTTGCATATGTAAACTGTCTGAGCCGGTAGAGATCACAGCATGACTATACTGAGACATGTAACGTTGTATCCATTGTGTAAGGTACACCACACATGTGTTATTGTAACACTGCCCGCGGTACATGTGTGTATGGCACAGGTACAAGGGCACCCAAGGTATCAGCTAGACATACGGTCCAGAAATGCGTGGTCCTGCACATGTGTACCCACGCCATGGTGGAATATGGCAACCACAGCACCATGTGGGGCATGTGTGTGTACATCAACCATGTACAACGTGATATGCATGTATAGGGACAGTATCCATGTGATACACACTGCATGACTGTCACTATGCAAAGGTGATGTGTATGCACTATGTGTGATGTAACTGATGCAATGATATCTACATGATATATCTGCCACACTGACACCTGTATGGTTGTTAGCAATATGAGTAGGATGAGCTAGAATGCTGCCAGGTATGTAGATGTGGTATATGTAGGCATGGACAATACTGTGTGACAGCAGGTAGTGTACGATGCAAATACTGAGCATGAGGGGCCACATGTCTGAGGACTGTGCAATGTCACACGTCCCTGACTTGTTGTAGTTAGCATGATATGCCTGCACCACTGTGTGACCTGTACAGGAGGCACATGGCGGAACATCCCGAGACATAGGGTACGATGTGATGCTGGATGTGTACATTGGCAATAGCATAAAGTGGAATGGCGCTGAAGGGCAAAGAGCGGATCATGTCTGATGTGATACCCTCTGTACCACCCCAACCACCCATGCAATAGTATGACAGGTGGCCAGCATGGGATGTGGTGTGCTGGTGCACATAAGCCCAACAAGGGTGCCAGTAAAGGCATGCAGGTAGTCAATGAGTGTGTGAAGCATGTATGTCAAGATGTGGCCCAGTGCCATACTGAATGGCCCAGTCATGGGTGTACAAATGCAGCCCCATACGTGCAATGCAGTACCACCCATGTGTAGTGTGATAGATGTGGTAGTGTGGTGGTCAGGGTACACAACGCACACGAATGGGCTAGCAGACAATGCAGTGTGCTGCTGCAGAGACATGTAACAGCCAGGTTGGCGGATACAACAACTACGGCGATTGAGGTGACATTGGGACTGTGTTCCCGGACATAACATGTGCATGGCAGTACTATGTATGTGTCCACAGGGTTAATACAATGTCCAGCCAAGGATTGGAACCCTGTAGTGAGTGAGAGTGTGTATTGTTGGTAGGTACCCCATTGGCAGGCACGATGCCAGCAACATCTGTGTTGGCAATGCCTGCATGACTGTGGTATGCTGCATTGAATGTGGATGTAGTCAAACAGCAGAGACATACCACCACACTGCGTGAGGGCCCACACTGCAATGTCTGGCAGTCATGTGTAGGTAGCTAGCTGTGGAGTATGTGATGCACCATGAGGACACACCATGACTGTCAAGTGACACACCACACACAGGTGAACATAACTACCGTGCAACAGCCTGCACATGTGCCCATACAGCATGTGTGCATGGAACAGGAATACCACTGTGGCCTGTGAAAAGGCCAGTACCACCATGTCTCTGTGTGGAATAGCATGGTCCCTACCAGTGTGTAAATGTAGCAGAAGTGCACTGTGATCAGTGTTGGCATAGGCACGTAGACTGTCCATCGTACCGGGTGCCATGCCAACAACTACCTCTGTCAGTGGATGTCAGTAATACCGGCTGTAGTGTGTATGTACCATGCATGCTGCTATGGTTGTGTGTTTAGGGTGTGGCTAGCAGGGATGAGAAGCATGGATGTTCAGCAAACAGAGGGGATGTGTGTAGGCATAGCACACAGACACATGGAGGTTTGGTGCATGCCGAGGGTAGTGTAGGTATGGTATGTGTCGTGTAATGTGTCACCCAGCTATGCACTGCATGGCTAAGCATGTGTGGGTACATGGGAGTCCATACTAGGAAGGGCGTGTTGCTGTCAATACATAGCAGTAGCAACTGTCCTAGGTGCAATGTACAGTATGCCAACACGACCAGCATGTAACCTGTGGTGTACAGTGTATTCACTGTCGCGGTCACAATGTGCGAGCGGTCACGAACATGGGTATCTGAACATGGATTACCTATGATGCAATGTGTCTTGGGAATATACAGTATGTGTGTAAATCACTGTGTGGTGTGGGAACCACCCACCCGTGTGTGTTGCAGTCCAGGTATGTGCCTGGGAGGTATGATCTGTGTACAATCTGGACTGGCAGGTGTGCCGTAGGGCATGGAGGCAGGTCCCAGGCACTGCAGATAAATGACATGTGTGCTGTACTGTGTGTGCAGTGCTTGTGTACAGCACAGTGGAGGGTGTAAGCATTGTCACACATCACTGCATGCTGTGCCTACCTGTGACAGCCCTGCCGGAGACAGACATGTGACACCGCTGCACAGGCAGCATAGCATGTGAAGATGTACATGTGGGCTGCACACCTTAGGCAGATGTCCACAGGTCATGTGTGCCACGGTAGTGTGGTTGAACACGGCTATCAGACTGACAAACACTACATGCCTGCATAACTACAGTATGACCATAGTCAACAGTCCCAGTGACAGAGTAGGCCAATGTACACTATCCCTGCGTGCAGACCACTGGCTACTGGACACCTGGCTAGACACACACCTGGAGGGTTAATTCACCATTGAGCCATCACATGTCCCAGTCCATGTGGGCCGCATAATGTCATCACAGGGTGGTCACAATAGCAGGTGGCAAGGCAGACACGGTGTACCAGGTGATGTGTCATGTGTGCATATGTCGACTAGCACAGCCGCTCACATGTCTGCAACATACTGGTGCACGATGTATACTGTTACATGATGTATGGAACTGCACTGTCACCCACTACAGGGCCATCTGACACAGGTGTGTTGTGACAGGTGTAACCCATGTTTGCACAGGATACACACCGCTGTTGTAGGCAGCCATGCTGGTGGCTACCAGTGATATATGCAGTGGTCATACAGACATACCGTATACAGTGTTCATGCAGGAATGTCCATTGTCGTGGACGATGTGCTGCTATGTGAATGTAGGTGTGTGTTGTGAATGTTACACATCCAGAAGACACCATCTGGTGCAGTCATGGTTGTCAACACCAGTACACACATCCACAGCAGTCAGAACCCAGTCCTGACAATGTGTGTCAGTCACCCTCGGACTGTGTGACATATGTGCACATGGCGGAACACCTCCCACTGTCATGTAAGCTGGCTACATGATGGCTGGAATGTGCTGTAGAAATGTACAATGCTGGTAGCCCAATGAAGTACCTGGAATCAGACACAGTACGCTATGTCAGCCATGTAAACCATGCACAACAATGACCGCCCAACAGAGACAAACAATGCATTGACACATGGAACATGTGCACATGACAACCCCCAATGAGTTATGTTGCACATATTGATGTACAATTGTCATCTATGTCCATAGCATGGATGCAGACACACATACTCCACAGGTAGTACCATGTGATGTAGGTAGGGGGGCATTGCTCGTGTACATGTCACAGTAGTTGTACAGACACATGTCCTGCATAGCCGCCATGTAGGGTAGCTGTGGTATGTGACTGCTGGACATGCCCGCATAAAATGACCATGTCCCACAGGAGATGTGTTATGTGTGTACCACATGTGACGTGCTGACAACAAGCTGTGATGTGTACGGCTGCCGTGTACCTGTGTGACATTGTCTGTGATGGGTGCAAAGGCATATAGTATCGTATTGCATGCCCACAAGCCCCACATAGGTGCATAGCCTGAACATACAATACAAGGAGTGTGTGGGATGATAGCAACCCACAGGAGGAGATGGGTATGGACGGCAGCCCACAACCACATGTGTGTGTACGGTGTTCACGTCCACGACACATGAGCATCTGAGAGGCTAGTGTTACAGCTGTACAGGGTTGCATGCATATATGTTCAGCAACATCCCTGTGTGTCCCACCACTGGCCCGTGGACCGATGGACACCAACCAAATGTGCAGATATGAGATGTGCACAGCACATCACAGATGCCTACTGTAGAACAGGCTTACCATGTAGACATGTGCACAGTAGGTCTGCGCCAGCTGCAGTCAAACATGTAATGTGCTGAACCACACCAATAGTCCAGGCCATGCCACAGATGGACGGCATGCATCTGTGTATGTATGGCTGTGAATGTCTCCGCATAGCAATATAGCTGTGTCACCGCTAGAACAACAATATGAATGGGTTATATGTGTGAGGGGTGCCATACGCCAGATGGTTTGATCGACGATACCATCAGTGACCCTGCTATGTGAACATCCCTGTCCCCATACATGGATACCTATGCTGTGCCCAACACCACATTCACAGAGGGAGGGATGGCGGTGTGTAGTGCAGCAGCAGACATGGGGTGGCAGCAGGCACTGGATGTACACATATGTGGTACCCACATCAGTGCAGGCAACCATCCATGTGCACGGGATAGCGGTGTGTGTCCACATACAGCACTGTGTTGATCAATATCCCAGCACATAGCACCTGCCTGGGTTACAGTGTATGCATGGATGTGTGATACCTGCATGCACCAGACACACCCTCAGCAAGCAGCGCAGCATACCTTGCTTGAGGCCAGTGTCCACACCATGGCGATAGACATGTTGAATGTCCATATACACATAGCAATGACATATGGAATGGACAGCCACCCTGCCAATATCGTAAACCCCCAGGTGGATCACAACCCAGTGCCATGTATGTGGCATACCCTGCCATACCATGCAGACCTGCCCAGCAAGGCTGCATGAGCTATCACAGTCCTACATGGTGCAATGGACAAAAGGCACTCTCACTATCAACCATACACAGCAGTAATGTGGCGGTGATGCACCCTGTGGTGTCACAGGTGCTGTGTGATGCTCTGGACAATGTGTGTGTGTACATGCTATGCATGGCCTGTCCTGCTAATGTGTCATGGTTACACATTGCCCTATGTCTATCACATGTGCAACACAGGTGAGCTGTGGCAAGTTGTCCAACACCCGCACAGTGCTGTGTGGATGTACATGGCACAACACATGCATGTGCAGGTGTCCATGTGTATGTGTACAGTGCCACTGCTGACGGTCACAATGGCTACAGACGTGATGTGTACTGACATATACACAGCGCCCAGGTGAACAGCAGCACCGACGCCACATGGGGACCTATGCCAGTGATATGGACACAGGTGCAGCCAGGTACACATGTCCACAGCTGGCTAACATCTACATGGTGCGGTACAGTGTGATGGGGTGGCAAACAGATATGATGTGACACCCACTGCTCAATGGTGTGAAGCCAACACATGGGCTGTGTCACTGCCACGATGCCTTACACAGATTACTGTGCAGATGTCGCACTTGTCATAGCAATGTATTTCCAACAGTATGCCAGCACAGCAGTGTAAATGTGACCTGCCACCATCATTATGTCTTACAGATAATGCCACGTTCCCGGCTTCCCGCTTTCAGTCGACAGGAGGAGGAGGTGATCATCCCATACCTCCATACTAATCATGACGCCTTATTCAGTCATGTGCCACAGCAGGCACAGGAACGACAGGAGATGTGGGAGGAGATGTGCAGGAGGGTGAACAGCCTGGGCGGATACAACCGCACTTATCAGCAGATCCGCAGGCACTGCACAGACCTGATCCGCATGCAAGACAGCGTGCCGCTGCAATCGCCAGACAACAACGTGGGACAGGTGGTGGGCCACCAACCCAGCCCCCACTCACAGCCACGGAGGAGCTCCTGGCCAGTCTGGGGACACCCACGAACAACACGCAGAAACCCATGCGCCCATCGTGGAGGTGGGTGTCTCCCTAACTATGAGCTTGGAGCTGCATGGTAAGTCAGGGATGCATGTTTGTATGATAAGTGACGTGGGGTGGGTGTCATAGTACAACACATAATATAGCAATACATGCCAGGTATATGGTTACACAGGACGATACTACAGTATGCTATGTTGTGTTAGCAGACATGTGCATAGCACATGCTAACTCACAGATGCATGATGTGACATGCACACTGCTGACTGTGGCGATAGTAATGGATAATGTGTATACCTTTGTGTCATCCCTTTACAGGTACGCCTGGCGGCCGCAAAACACAAGGGTCTGTTGCAGGTAAGTCTGTTGCTAGTCAAAGGCATGATATGGTGTATTGATATTCCCCATGTGTCCAGGCATGACATGCACACCTGTGTGTGCCCCAGTCACGGTATACAGGTTGCACCACCCGACACACACACCACCCATGTACAGTAGATACGACCGTTAGCGAGAGTGGCATGACACCACACGACCTATTGGTGTGTTACGTGCATTCAGCTATGCATACAATGGTGTAGGTGTTCCACAATGGCTGCATGTGTAGTATGCATCGGTATGCCTCTGCAGTATGCACACAGTACCACATAGTGAGCTGTGATCTTGCCAGAGCACAGGTGTTACCAATGTGACCTATGCCCCTGCATCGGTGCACACGCCAGACATGGCACATGCCATGTCCCATGCACGTGGATGTCTGGCTGCAACAGTTTCACACCATGACATGACCTATGCACGACATAGCAGACATCCACACTGTCTGCATATCTGTAGGGAATGTGACACCTTACACTAGTATGGTTGTATGTCACATGGGCCACCACAGGGCCATGTGCACGATGTCCACCACACACAATTGTCAATGACCCAGACAGACAAGGCCATGGTCGATACCTACAGGCATGTTGCCACACAGTACATCCACAGTGGGTAGTCACCGCTGCACCCTGTACACACATAGTGGGCTCATCACTGTAGTGGCCCCTGACATCCGATGTAGTACACCACTGACATGGAATGCCTCTCCACAGCTACTACAGGTGCCTCCAATATCCACCACATACGTGCTGCTGAGCGGATGAACCGACTTACAGACATGGCAATGTAATGCGCCCAGGTCACGATCACACAGAAACATAACTGTGTCCTGCTACTGTGCAGTGGCACAGTGCCCGCACTCCACACTGTACAGCTATGTACACAGCTCACACCAACCGCACCTGCACAGACATCCCTGTTACCCATACATTGTATCTGTAGACTGTACACATAACACTGCACCATGACAGCCATTGTGATGTGCTGCATGCAGTGGGACACCATCGCCACATGTCCACATGATACCACACATGTATGCGGTGTACATGACATAGTGTCGGCAGACATGTGTACTGTCAACACACCCGTGGCCACACGGTGTATCACGGCGATGCATGCAAACTACCATGAATGTGTGTACTGCATGCCTACTAAAAGACACCTGCCTGTTGTACTGTTCCCACCAGGGCAGTGTGCATACTGCCACTAGGAATGTCTGGTCTACATTCACTGGTCTGTGGTGTGTGAATGCTGCATGCCACCTGCATTATCACATGCATGATGTCTGTGTGTGTGTGTGTGTGTGTGTGTGTGTGTGTGTGTGTGTGTGTGTGTGTGTGTATTGTAACTGACGGTATGCCTTTGTATTGACAGGTGCTGTAGGTGAGTTCCTCCCGCGGTCCATCTGATGCTAGGGTCCCCACAGATACTAGTGGTGATGACCATGTGCATGAGGCACAGGCAGGGTCGCCACAGCCACACACTGGGCCATTGGAGAACATCACACTTACGCCCCTTCATCCCTGAACACGGTTCGATGCCGACACATACCCCAACACCGCTGCCCATAGATGACGGTCAGTCAGCCGCCTGTTGGCACCGAGCAGGAATGTGTGGTGGCTGCAGAAGGTGTGGGTACACACGATGTTGCCAGTGTAATGACTGGTGCAGTGCCACGCAGGCATGTGGCAGGTGCTGCTCGTAGGGGAGCACCGCTAGACATACACCTGCCGTACAGGTGCAGCAGCTGGTATAACCAGACGCATGTTCCAGACTGTAATGGCGGCGCAGGCACGCGTCGAACGGCAGAACCAGGAAGGGCAGAGGCTGCAGAGGTCTGCAATCCGCTCCTTGAATGACAACATCCAGGCATTGGCGACGCCCAACAGCATCTTGCCGATGTTCTGGATAGGAGATTGGGTGAGATGGCTGGTATCCTCGACCGAGGCATGGCCATCCTTGAGCGTGGCTGTCCGTGCAGGAACACCAGGTAGGGGTGAGGCATAGGGCACGTGGGCGAGGGCCAGCAACACCACTTGGTGCAGGTCAGCGTGCAAGCCACCTCCCATGCCCACCCACCCAGTGCTGGTAGCAGCAGCAGTGCAGCTGCTACTACACCGACCACACCAGGACAGAGCAGGCCACGGACGTGGCCCTGGACGCCCCGGCGCGGCACGCTTCCAGCGGACATGTGACATCGGAGAGTGGACTGTCTGTACCTACACCCGGTCGCGTCTGCCGGCGACCCCAGGCAGGCACGGGTCACGCCGCTGCAGGCGGACACAGTGAGCCGTAACACCTGCACTGTACAGTCTGGGGCTGCCAAGCATACCCCGTAGGCATCACAGATGACTGAACTGTGTACACACAAACCCACACACAGCAAACACGACTGTAGGGCTCCACCACACCCACATGCAATGTACACAGTCATGCCCAGTCAATGCACAGGCCCTTACACACACACATGATGTCATCCATTGGTACAGCCTATGCCTGTGGCACACATATCACCCTGTGCATATGATGAAGTCTCTGCCGCATAACTGTGAGCTACACCATCAGTGCATGGTTATGCAAACATATTCTGATGCACAGGGTGGACAAGATAGTGAGAGGTGTATGTGATACCTGTGTCCGCATAGTACGTGATGTGTATGTTGTGGTGTGTGTGTATGGCTGGTGACAGGTGTGTATGTGATGTGGGTTGTGCACTGACATCATGCAGCAGACATACCATGCAGGACAGGTGCAGCATTCATTGATCTGTGTACACAGTATGTGTGGTGGTTACATGTGTAGCACCATGTTGGTTCAGTTAACCCGTATGACAATGATGGTGTACTTGCATGTGCCTACTGGGAGCACTGTAATTAGTTCCCCACGCCAGTAGTCGTGGGTACCCACAGGCATGTCTGGCAACATCAGCATAGCACAGGTACCCGCACTCGGCATGGACCCCTACATAGGAACATAGGCTACATGTACATAACAGGGTATGTGCCCTACGACATGTGTGGACCTAGCATGACTGTGTGTGGCTGCTAACACCCCTCAGGATGGGGATGCCACATCCATCAGTCCCCAGTCCCTCGCCCAGGCCTGACACACAGATGATGCCTGGCGCATAACTATATCCACACATCCACACGTCATTATTACTCCTGGACGAAGGCAGTCAGTGCCTTTCCTTCACATGGGCTGGCACTCTACGTGTTGTAGGGGGTCTCCGGCCATTGACCCTGTTCCCCAGCACGTCACACTCATCTTTGTGGTGATGTGTGTGACAGTCGCTTCTGTGCCCGTGTTTGCCTGGAGCCTAGGAAGTGGAATATGCCCATGTCACCCAGGTCAGACATGGCCGTGTATGCCAGGCACAGATCACCACAGAGCAGATGTGCTGTGAAGGTTTACAGCCGGAGTCCCCTTGGTCGTGCAGCTTGTGACACATGTCCTAGCACCGACATCCCCGCCTTGTGTAACGCTTATGTCCTTCCGAAAGTGCTGCAGGCGACAGGTTAGCTACAGGCCAGATGTGCCAATGTACGCAGTCATTGCTCTGGTGTGTGATGTGTACAGGGGTACAATGAACACCCCTGATGTCGATGCGATTCCTTCCAGACCAGGAGGCCACAGTGGAATGTCTTCACACCCACATTGCCATTGTGTGTGTTGACAGATGTTAACGACAGGTGTCGTAGCCATTTCCATGAACATGTCCACCATCTGGAATGGCTTACCACCTACATGTGACATTGGGCCAAGCATGTCCTTCACACTGGGTAGGTCTGCACCTTCTCTGGCATGTAGTAGCAGGCCATGGCTCTGGCACCAGTTATCCATGTCTATGACGCCCTAGGTGGATGTCCGTGTCACATGGGGTGTTGGGTATGGTGGCCGGTGCGTAGTCATCTGCATACCTTGTCTGCCACAATCCCCTATGATTGCATGCACATTGGAAGGTCGAATGCCATATGGCAAGGGGCCCAGGACTGAGCCCTGTGGGCCTCCACTGGAGACCAGATATGAGTGTGACAAGGCACCAGGAACACCAACCCTGTGTGGTGTGACCTCCAACCTTTCTGAGAAGCATCGGGTGACATATGTCCCCACATGTATGCTGGCGAGCCTTTCCATGAGTCCCATGTGTAGTGTGCTCTGAACGCCCCACCAGGTCATGGTACTGTGTGCAAACCCACGATCCCCATCAATGGCCTTGGTGACCACTCCAGACAGGACGAGCAGGTTCGGGAGGCAGGATCCGCCCTTGACTATGTTGTTGTGGGTATGTTCCGCATTGGCTGTACACCGCTGTCTGTATCCATGGGCACCTGTATGGACCTCCCCACAGCTTTGCAGACAAGGCTTGTCAAGCGGATAGGGTGTGGCTGTCTACAGTCCATAAGAGCACTACCCTGGCATAGTGGGACCACAGATGCCATATGCCATCCATTGGGGACATAGCCCATAGTAAGGCTAACATGACACAGTGGTCGCATGTGTGGGCCGAGGCCCTCAATGAGGATGGGTAGCACACAGCCAGGGACACCATCGGTGCCCATTGGTGCTGTGTCAACCGCCATAGAGATATGGGATCACCCAGGCCATATGAGATGTTTGGGAGGCTACACTCTGGTGGATGGATATGTCCCTCTTGGGGTGGGATGTATGCATGGAACATGTCCGCTGGTTTGCAGACAATGTCTGTGGGTGCAGTGACCGTTGTACCATTCTGGACCATTTCCAGCCAAGTCTGTGTGCCCCCAACCATGTCCTTACCACAGTTAAGGAAGGCCCTATGGTTGTCTCATGTGCCCTCTGCAGTACCACTCCCACAAGCGGCCGTGGATGATTGTATGTGTGGCCGTATGGTGACGCCGGTATGAATGGGAGATGGTTTCCCTGGTATTGACATTGCTCTGTCATGTATTAGCTCCAACTGTTGATGTACAGCTAGTCAGTGGCTGGGGTCCACCACACCATGTGCCTACCTGTGGTGGACAAGGTCCTGATGTTATCATGTTTGCCTGTTGCAGACATGCATGTGGGTGCTCAGAGAATGCATTCGTTAGGCGGTTGCCGGTCTGGCCTGGGTTCAACACTGGCATGGAGGACTTGTAGGGTACCACACCGGTCGTATGATGTGTGTGGTTTGTTGTGGAGAGGTCATCACTTAGGTCCCCCATGCCGGTGTTGGTTACAGGATGTGGATGACCAGTGGATCCACTATACGGTCTGGCATCACCATTGAGGGCTGTACATCCTGTGTGGGGCATATCCTCACCATGTGTGATGGGCAGAACTGTCAGACATCCCCCCCTAGTATGTATGGTGCATGGCTGTTTAACAGTGGCCAGGTGTGAGAACACCTGTGACCGTGGCGAGTGTGTTGTGCCATGGCTAATGTTCCCAGTCTATGTATGGGTGGTTCATGTCACCCAATACGGTGCTGTTGTGAGAGCATGCCCACTCACCAGTGTCCTCAGGACATCTGTGCAGGTAGCCTGTGTTTGGGAGGGTTGTCTGTAGCATGCAACAAACTGTAGGCCAGTCCTACACATGGTTAATTGCACCTAGATATTCCTCGCTGCAACGGCCATGTCTGTGGCATGGCCGGGTTGTTGTTGTGGCTGGACACACACGACGGTCCACATTCCGCCACCCATGCCGCCGCACCATGTGTATGCATGTCTGCTCTGTGCCGACTCTAAGTGTCTGAGCATGCCCAGTAGGCAGCTGTGTAGATAGACACACAGCACAGTGCACACCGCGCCGACTGCAGTTATACCCCGGTGCATGCCTGTATCCCTTCGCAACGGCCACGCCTGTGGCATGGCCAGGTTTCTGTTGTGTGGCTGGACACACACGACGGTCCTCATTCCGCCTCCCATGCTCTCGCACCTTGTGTTTGCTTGTGTGCTCTGTGCCCAGTCTGAGTCTCTCACCATGCCCAGTAGGCAGTGATGTACTGATCAGTAGTTACTTGGTATTCCGACTGCAGCACTAACGCAGTTACTGTAACGGCGACCTTGGGATGGTAAGAGGCTGCGTGACTGCGCACCCTGAGGTAACTCCCGACCGGGCGCATTGACGCTGCAAATGATACCACCCACGTAGGGGAATGCCTCCTGACAGCCTGCTCAGTAAACTCGGTAGCTGCTCTGTAAATGCTTCATACTGTAGTGTGTTCATGTAGATAGGCGAGGTTCGCCTCCGCCCCTTCCGTGTGTGTGTGTGTGCGTGTGTGTGTGTGTGTGTGTGTGTGTGTCTGTGTGTGTGTGTTTCCAGCTGCCTCTGCGAATTAACATGCTTTTAGGCGCCCGCAACACAAATCTTGGCTATTGCCAACTATTGTCTTGGCGGGTGATGTCACCAGCCTACAAGTATGCCTCTGACAGCGCCACTTCAGTAAACTCGGTAGCTGCTCTGTAAATGCTTCATACTGTAGTAAGTTCATGTAGATAGGCGAGGTTCGCCTCCGCCCTTCCGTGTGTGTGTGTGTGTGTGTTTCCAGCTGCCTCTGCGAATGAACATGCTTTTAGACGCCCGCAACACATACCTTGGCTATTGCCAACTATTGTCTTGGCGGGTGATGTCACCAGCCTACAAGTATGCCTCTGACATCGCCTCTTCAGTAAACTCGTAGCTGCTCTGTAAATGCTTCATACTGTAGTAAGTTCATGTAGATAGGCGAGGTTCGCCTCCGCCCCTTCCGTGTGTGTGTGTGTGTGTGTGTGTGTGTGTTTCCAGCTGCCCCGGCGAATGAACATGCTTTTAGACGCCCGCAACACATACCTTGGCTATTGCCAACTATTGTCTTGCGGGTGACGTCACCAGCCTACAAGTATGCCTCTGACAGCGCCTCTTCAGTAAACTCGTAGCTGCTCTGTAAATGCTTCATACTGTAGTAAGTTCATGTAGATAGGCGAGGTTCGCCTCCGCCCCTTCCGTGTGTGTGTGAGTGTGTGTGTTTCCAGCTGCCTCTGCGAATGAACATGCTTTTAGACGCCCGCAACACATACCTTGGCTATTGCCAACTATTGTCTTGCGGGTGATGTCACCAGCCTACAAGTATGCCTCTGACAGCGCTTACTTCAGTAAACTCGTAGCTGCTCTGTAAATGCTTCATACTGTAGTAAGTTCATGTAGATAGGCGAGGTTCGCCTCCGCCCCTTCCGTGTGTGTGTGTGTGTGTGTGTGTTTCCAGCTGCCTCTGCGAATGAACATGCTTTTAGACGCCCGCAACACATACCTTGGCTATTGCCAACTATTGTCTTGCGGGTGATGTCACCAGCCTACAAGTATGCCTCTGACAGCGCCTGTTCAGTAAACTCGTAGCTGCTCTGTAAATGCTTCATACTGTAGTAAGTTCATGTAGATAGGCGAGGTTCGCCTCCGCCCCTTCAGTGTGTGTGTCTGTGTGTGTGTTTCCAGCTGCCTCTGCGAATGAACATGCTTTTAGACGCTACGCACCACATACCTTGGCTATTGTCACCTATTGTCTTGCGGGTGATGTCACCAGCCTACAAGTATGCCTCTGACAGCGCCTGTTCAGTAAACTCGGTAGCTGCTCTGTAAATGCTTCTAACTGTAGTGAGTTCATGTAGATAGGCGTAGGTTCGTCCCCCGCCCCTTCCGTGTGTGTGTGTGTGTTTCCAGCTGCCTCTGCGAATGAACATGCTTTTAGACGCCCCGCAACACATACCTTGGCTATTGCCAACTATTGTCTTGGCGGGTGACGCCACCAGCCTACAAGTATGCCTCTGACATCGCCTCTTCAGTAAACTCGGTAGCTGCTCTGTAAATGCTTCATACTGTAGTAAGTTCATGTAGATAGGCGAGGTTCGCCTCCCGCCCCTTCCGTGTGTGTGTGTGTGTGTGTTTCCAGCTGCCTCTGCAAATGAACATGCTTTTAGACGCTCCGCAACACATACCTTGGTTATTGCCAACTATTGTCTTGCGGGTGATGTCACCAGCCTACAAGTATGCCTCTGACAGCCTCTGTTCAGTAAACTCGTAGCTGCTCTGTAAATGCTTCATACTGTAGTGAGTTCATGTAGATAGGCGAGGTTCGCCTCCGTCCCTTCCGTGTGTGTGTGTGTTGCTTTTTAACTTTTTCTGAAAAAGCAATTTAACTGTTCACAATCAACAATGTGATATTTAAAATCTTGTTAAGACTCACATTGTTGATTGTGAACATTCTTAGACTTTGCTTTTTTCTGCAGACGTTGTGGAAACAACGAAAACGTTGCATGTTTTAATAAACTGTTTAAATGTTACGAAGACTTGTGTTGTGTCGAACTACGGGACTATTCTTGCTGCAGTTTGCTGTTTTGTTTGTGTTTCTTAGTACAATATCATGTAATACGGTGTTCATAGTATGCTTTCTGTGATGTTGACATGTGTGTGTTTCGTTAGCAGTGCGTCTGTGCTTTCTATGCTGTGGCTACATGTTCATTGTTCGCATAGAAAGTGACAAATGGAAGTGTAAGGGTGGACATTTAAAGCTTGGATACTTCCATGTTATGTGTAAGTCTCACGGGCCTACGGGTGATAGCGCATACATGTCTATGAAGTACCTTTGGATACCATATGCACGGTCGTGGACTAAATGTTTAAGTTGACTGTTCCATCTACCTATGTGTGACATGGTTTGTGGCCATAGGGTGCCAGCAAGTCTTTCCTGTTCATTGGGTGTTTGCCATGGTCTATTGACATCAATCCTATTAATTCACCGAAGGATGTCTTTCATTGGTGGGAACGCCATAGTTTGACCATCGTGATGTCATTCCCAGCAGACGCTGAGATTGTGCCATTGGTATGTTTACACAGGTCACCCATCTGTTCCACTGTATGGAAGCGTGTGATCCCCATTGATGTGCTGGCAGATTGAGTGCTGTGTACGCCGGTATCTGCCCAGCGGTCTGGCTTTGTATGGGGAGTGTCTACTGTAGTCCCTATCTGTATTTCCTGGGTTATGCCTTGCAACAGCTGTGGGATTCCCCCAGGTTTGCAGCTATGGGTGCCATCTTGGCCGCACGTTTGTCCATCCATGGGAACTGCCTACTGGACACTAGTATAGGGCTGTAAACATTTCACAGCTGCATTCTCCATTTCCAGTGGATGATCGGCATTATTATTGCGGAGTAACGATATGCCATGGCCACGCCCCGCACACGGGCGGACAACGAATCATCTGCCAATCCACACCGACACCCATTTTTGCATACCCACGATCCCATGTCTGCAACCCTCGACAGTACCCCTTGCACACCCTTCATGTGTGCGGAAATGGGATGTGAACGCACGCGTATGGACGCAGCAGCCTGGGCAGTCCTATTCATATGTCCTGCATTTCATGGACGGTTGTCATCACCGTTGTATACACTTGTCGTCCATATATCTACCTGTGCCATAGTCACGGCTGTCACCTCTTCTGGTTCACACTATGCTGCCCACACTTACTTAAGGAGAATTTTTTGGGTCCTGCAATGGACACCGATGTGCATATGTAAAGTGTAGAACATGTTGGACTGTGTCCATTCGCCAGTGGGTTTGACTGCCGCCGTATGTTCCCCAGTCCCGGATGTCTGTCTGCCTACCCATATTATGTAGTGCTACGGAACCCGTGTCCTTCCACAATTTACCCATATGGTGTTACTGTAGTACTGCAGGTTGGCAACTGCTTTAAGTAATCCTCAGAGGTACCATTGTGAACTATCCGCCACTGTATTGTCATTATAACACAGCCGTACATGTAGAACCTATTTATTCATGACAGTATGTTATTTATGTGTGGGAACGCCATATTTTAACCATAGTATGACCTTCCTAGTTGACGTTGTTGGTGTGCCATTAATATGTGTTCCACAGGTCGCCTGTGATGTTCCGCCGAGTGGAAGCGGTGATCCCCACATACTTGCTAGCACCTTGGCTGCTGTGTACGCCGATTCGCACGGCAGGATGGATGTCTACGGGTGTGTCTACTGTTGTTTCCATCTGTATTTCCTGTGTTATGCCTTACTACGGCTGTGTGATTGCACCAGGTTTGCTATTATGGGTGCCATCTTGTCCGTGACGCTTGTCCATCCTTGGGAAATGCCTACTGACACTGGTGTAGGGCTGTACCCATTTCACAGCTGCATGTAGCATTCTCCGTGGATGATTGTCAGTATTGGTGGGTGGTAAGGCATGTTCTGTACCCACATCCTCCCACGGGCGGACAATGGATCATCTGCCAGTCATCTCCAACACCCATTTCTGCATACCCACGATCCCATGGCTGCAACCCTCGACAGTACCCATAGCAAATCCTCCATGTGTGCTGCAGTGGGATGTGGACGACATCTGTGGACTCGACAATCTGTGGATTTCTGTGCATATGTCCCGCATTTCATGGACAGTTGTCATCAACCTTGAACACGCTGGCGGTGCATATATAGCTGTGCCATAGCCACGGGTGTAGTTCATCTTGGTCTTCCGCTTGCACCCAGTTGGCGCTGCAAAAGGAGAAATTTTTGGGTCCTACAATGGACACAAATGTGCATATGTAAAATGTAGAACATGTTGGGCTGTGTCCATCTGGCCAGTGGTTGTGACCGCTGCTGTATGTTCCCACTCATGGATGTCTGTTTGACTACACATATTATGTTGTGCTACGAAACCCATGTTCTACTACGATTAACCCAAATGGTATTGATGTAATGCTGCAGGTTGGCAAGTGCTTTAAGTAATCCTCAGAAGGCCCAGTAGGACATATACGCCACTGTATTGTCAATATAAAACAGACAGAACATGCATACCCTATTTATTCATTGAAGCATGTTCGTTATATGCGGAACGCTTAGTGTTGAAACATCGTATGACCTTCGTAGTTGAGGTTGTTAGTATGCCATTAGTATGTGTTCCACAGGTCGCCCATTTGTTCCGCAGTATGGAAGCGAAAGTGATCCTCATGTTGTTGCTGGCAGATCGAGTGCTGTGTACGCCGGTATTCGCACGGCGGTCTGACTTTGTATGGGGAGTGTCTACTGTAGTCCCTAATGTATTTCCTGTGTTATGCCTTACCGCAGCTGTGTAATTCCACCAGGTGTCCAGTTATAGGTGCCATCTTGGTCGCATACACTTGTCCATCCATGGAATTGCCTACTGGACACTGATGTAGGGCTGAACACATTTTACACCTGCTTTTAGCATTACCCAGTGGATGCTTTGCATCCTTAGTGGGGACTAAGGCACGTGCTATACCCACAGCCCTCCCACGGGCGGAACAACGGATTATCTGCCAAACAACACCGAGCCCCATTTTGCATACCCAGGATCCCATGGCTGCAAACCCCCACGGTACGCATTACACATCCTTCATGTGTGCGGGACTGGGATGTGGACGCACTTCTATGGACACGACAATCTGGGGATTTCTGTTCATATGTCCTGCATTTCATGGACAGGTATCATCAACCTTAAACACGCTGGTGGTGCATGTCTAGCTGTGCCGTAGTCACGGCTGACACTCTGTCTGGCCGATCACAACGAGTCGAAGGTGTAAACGCAACTATTTTTGGAGTCCTACAATGGACACCGATGTGCATATGTAAAGTGTAGAACGTGTTGGACTGTCACCATCTGGCCAGTGGTTTTGACTGCCGCTGTATGTTCCCCAATCGTGGATGTCTGCTTGACTACCCATATTATGTATTACTTGGCCTATCTATATCCACGTGCCAGTAAGCGGAAATACAGCAAACCTTAAGCGCCCTGCCCATCTTCATAAACGACATTATTGAACATATATCGCCAAAACAGACAATGACAAAGACGATAGACTCCACAGTCAAACGATACTGAGCTCTTTCACCTACTAACATGGGGCATCGTCGGAGCACGAAATGCATTACATAGTTGTCCCTTATACACTTCCTTCAGAGTCAGTTTAAAGTCAAATAATCAATAAACCTGCTCATAGTTAAGTGGACAGTGCTACAAGTCTTGATTATAACGTGACATATACAAATCAGTGTTGCATACATTACTTCATGGAAACAATAATACGACAACAATGTGTTAATATAAATACAATATTGGTCAATACAATCAGTATCTTGAAACATAGTTGATAATTGTTGTGAGTAAACCTTAGAATGTAGTGTGTTGATCAGGATATTTTATATCAATGTGTATAATTGTAGCATTACGATTCCAAAGCATGGAATCAGTAAGTACTATTTAAGCATATATTTTACAATTATGAATGTAAATGAGTGGAGGACACATCCTTAACCTTCCCTGCTTCCAGTGGATCACACACGCACACGCACACCGCATTTCCTAATTGTGGGTTACGCAGGCTACATGCATATCCGTATTCTGTTTATATATGTTTACTGGGTCTGTGTGGTTACGTGTTTTGTGTTAGTTGTGACTATTCCGTAACATATGTCTGATCCGTTGACGGACGGTGCAGAACGCACTTACAACTTTATACATGTAACAGTCTTTGCAGCATGGACGATTACGCATATCGCTCACATCTATATGTTCCATAGTCGTAATTCAAACGTGACTGCATTCACGCTTGCCAGTTACTGTGACCACTACACGCTAGCTGTTCGGTGTCATTAATATGCATACCCATGGTACTTAAGTACATTTACATATCCCCCGCACTCACGCACGCCACAGGCATCCATTCTCCTGCTGGGAAAGGTGCGGTACTGCATGTTAAACATTCCTTATTCCCCTCGCCATGGCCCAGGATGCATATGTCGTGACCGCAGGGATGTTCAGATGACAGGTGCTTATATCCCCACGCATACAGGCCTTCGATTGTCAGGGTGTTGCTGTGGTGCTTTGGTTTGGTCTTGTCCGCCCAGTGTACGGAACTGCCCTGACCGCGGTAATGAATGTTAGATGAGTCACATGGGCACGCTTTGTCCGTGTCTATGGTACCATGTCACCCCCAATTATTCATAACCGTAGCGCCGATTGGCCGGTGTACCCGTTGTAGATCTTGTTATACTAATTGCACACGGTCTGGTCGAACGGACCTATTTCCATTACTAACCCTCGGTATGTATGACCTGTGTCGCAATATTACATGGGTTTACCATTGCGTGACGGCTTTCACTGAGCCACAGACATGTCCGTTGCTTGGTTTGGGCCGGTTCCGCTGTGCTACACACATTTAACATGGCGGAACAGGTTGAACAGCTCAGCCACTGGGACATCGGGTTCTCCGTCGCTGTTTAGTATTGAATCGCTATGTGGAGTTTGTTTCACAAAGCGAGACAATGTCGACATTGGTAACGGACATCTCGCGCAGTACGTCCGCACCGCCGCTGGTGACGATGTCTGCGCTTGGGCGGACAGGCATTATGCTGTGCCATTATGTCTGGGAATATATGGTTTCTTGCCATAGATGATATGCCATACTAGCAATGACCCGCTGCCTGGGTGTGGGTACTGCTGTATTACCCACGGAAGAGTGGCCTTAGGTTAAGTGGTGCCCTAGGCAGAAGTTGCCACCGCAACATCACCCGCTACCCTCCTGGTCTACCTACACCAAACAAAGTCTGGAAAGGTGCCCCGAGTAGAGCAACGCCCTAGACGGCTGCCTACTTGGCCTATGCCTAAGGCCGGCTATGTGTGTGGTCCCTCGGCATCGGACTCGAACGCGCCACGCCTGCCGTGGGTATGTCCAGCATTACCCACATCCAGCCGTGGTGTATTGCCATGATGTTCCATGTGTACAGTGGTGCCGGTTACCATACATATGCCTTTCTCAAAAGCCGATTTCACACTTCTGAACACTACTGTGGTCTCCTTTAAGGCCCCTGAGCCAGTGGTGAACATCACTCAAACCGCTGAATCATGCCTTCCACCAGCACCTACAGGACTGCATGGATCAGGCAATCCCATACAAAACTGAGACTCTTTGTACCACAGACAAGCATGCAGTCTGGTGGACCCCAGCCATGAACAAGCTCTACAACGACAGGAGGTAGATACTACAAGTTAAAGCGGAATACTTGTAAGGTAACACACCCTTGCTCATTATATGTGAAGAACTACAAGCTGTCATGAAATCATCCAGGGCAATTCAACAGAGAAATTAACAAGGACTCAACAGACATTCATAAGTCCTTCTTTAGCTATGTTGGACACCTGGGAGGACACTCCCAGATATGCTCAAACCGGGTTCACAATGATGTGAAGATGACTGAACCTACACACATTGCCAGCATACTGGCTGACATGTTCAGTGCTAACATTTCCCTCCCCCACATGGAGAGTTATCTATACCTGAGACTTGTAGATCCTGGAACATCTGTAACGCACAGGTGGGAAATGCTGTCTCCAAGGCAGTCAACACAGCATCCATGGGACCAGATGGTGTCCCAGCTGTGTACTCCATGAACTCTATGGGGAATTAAACCCACACTTAGGACAGCTGTTTAATCTTAGCCTCACCTCAGGATACGCATCTCGAGTAGTAGCACAAGGCGACTGTAGTCACACTTCACATAGATGGTGCCTCCACTGACCCTGGTTATTACCATCCCATTAGCTTGACAAGCCTTATCTGCAAAGCCATGGAGAGGGATCATAATGGAACTCATAGATAAAGACATAGGGGACTCGTATACTTTGGATACAACCCAGTTTAGCTTGGTCAAAGTCAGATCATGCCTTTACACGTGTTTGACTTTGTAGGATCAGTCACCAAGGCCATTGATGAGGGTAAAGCAGTCCATACAGCCTACCTCAACCTGGCAAAGGCCTTCGACACAATACCCCCTCGGTATCAGTGATAAACCCGCCATCTTGAACGATATCCATACATCGCCATATGGGTTGCAAACTGGCTAAGTCACAGAACACACATGGTCATAGTTGCTGGCGCCATGTCATACTCACAGCCAGTCACAAGCGGTGTCCCATGGGGCTCAGTCCTGGGTCCACTATTTTTCAGCATCTACGCTTCCAAAGTACAAGCAAACACAGGGGGTTATGGTGACAATGTTTGCAGATGACTGCAAACTGGGTGCCATAGTCAGACACACATCTGACACAGATATCCTTCAGGAGTGCCTCACAGATGTGGATAAGTGGTGCCAGAGACATGGCCTACAGCTAAATGCCAGGAAATGCATAGTCATACCCTTCGGGAAGAACAAGGTTACCCCTAGCTACCATATAGGTGGCAATCCACTGAGCACAGAGGGAGTTACCAGGGATCTGGGGACCCGGTTGTTGTTAACCGCTCGTTAGACACACACGCTGCTAACGTAGTTAGGTAGACCTTCCACATTGCCCACATCATCATGAAGGGATTCACATCTAGATCAGGGAGGTCATTGTCCCCTTGTACTCATCACTCATTAGACCTATGATTGGGTACAATGCCCCGCTCAGAATGTATCTGACCCGACACCTGCAGCAGCTGGAAAGGCACCAACAGTTCATCGACAAACAGATGCAGGGTCTCAGGAATATGTGTTATACTGACCAACTGAAAGAATTCCAGATGTATACAGTTGCATACCACTTGCCCAGAGGTGACCTGTGCCTGGCATACAAGGCCATGTCGAACCCAGATCTGATGAGTATGCTTCACCTAAAGAAGTTAGATCCTCAGAACCACAAGGGCAGGTGACGACACCTTGACACTGTCATTAATAGAACGTGTTGGTGGGACAGATTCATCACCCAGACACTCACTATGCTGTGGAACAACATCCCAGTACATGTGAGGGCAGGCACCTCGCTGGCCTTGTGTTAGTATTTTGACATGGATGTCTGAATTGATTTATTTAAGTAACCTTCTAAATGAATATTTACATTACCACATTGTGAATCTTTACATTTCGCTCGTCTATTTTACATTAGTCATAATCATACGGTTTATCTGTGTATATTATGGTTCATTTATATTACTAGGTGTCTGCAGTTCTTTTAATATATTGGCACAATCCGTAGAACATATATATGTAGCTTACACAGTCAGACATTTGGAAAACATTATGTTGGTTCATCTTTCATATATATACATATATTTCTATTTCTCTATGAAGAATGTACCTTTCAAGCAATGTCTGATGTCCTCACTGTGTGGAATCTGTAACCCAAGTAAAGTTTGTTTGCTTGTTTGCCTTTAAGGCATGTAATTAATACCTAGCACATCTAATTTACTGACCAATTAAGGGTTTTACATGTAGTAGGTTGGACTGCATTGTATGTATTCTGAATAAGTCTGCTTATGAAGCAGACGAAAAGAGCTTCAATAAACTATGGTGACTGCATTTAATTCCTGGTGTGCTCTGAGTGGTCACTGACGGTGTCTACAGTACCTCGCCTTTGCTTTGGACTTCATCGGCTGGTTGTCTGTGTTTGTTGTATGGGGAATGTCAAGTGTAGTCCCTATGTGTATTACTTGTGTAATGCCTTACTACGGCAGTGTAATTCCACCGGTTTGCAGTTATGGGTGCCATCTTAGTCGTACGCTTGTCCAACCATGTGAATTGCCTACTGGACACTGGTATACGGCTGTACACATTTCACACCTGCATTTTGCAGTCTCCGTAGATGGTTTGCATTATTAGCGGAGAGTAAGGCAGGTGCTACGCACACATCCTCCCACGGGCGGACAAAGGATTGCCTGCTAAACAACACCGAGGCCAGATTCTACATACCCAGACTCCCTTGACTGCAACAGTCGACAGTACCCATTACACATCCTTCATGTGTGCGGGACTGTGATGTGGACGCAGTTCTATGGACCCGGCACCCTGGGTATTTCTGTGCATGTGTGCTGCATTTCATGGACAGCTATCATCAACATTGAACACGCTTGCGGTGCATATGTGTACCTGTGACGTGGTGATGACAATGAGATCACATGAGTAATGCAGGAAGCTAGCAGGCATTCCATGAATGGAATTTTTGGGTCCTACAATGGACACCGATGTGCATATGTCAAGTTAGATGTTGCTGGACTGTGTCCACCTGCCCAGTGCTTTTCACTGCTGGTGTATGTCTGTTTCACAACCCATTCTACATGGTGCTACATAACCAGGTGATTTAGTACTGTGAACAAATGACATACATCCAAAGATGCTGGTTAGCAACTGCTTCATATAAACCTCAAACATCCCAATGGGACATATCCGTCACCGTATTTCCAATATAACACCACCGGAACATGTTGATTACCTATGTTTTCATTTAACCATGTTGTCTTCATAGGTGGGAATGCCATAGTTTACATATCCTACTTGACGCTGTGTGTGTGCCATTAGTATGTGTTCCACAGGTCGCACATCTGTTCCGCTGTATGGTAGCGGTGCTCCTCATTCTGTTGCTGGCAGATTGAGTGCTGTGTACGCCGGTGTTGGCACGACGGTCCGCTTTGTATGTGGAATGTCAACTGTAGTCCCTATGTGTATTTCCTGTGTTATGCCTTACCGCTGCTGTGTAATTTACCCGGTTTGCAGTTGTGGGTGCCATCTTGGCCATACGGTTGTCCATCCATGACAATTGCCTACTGGACACTAGTATAGGGCTGTACACATTTCACACCTGCATTTAGCATTCTCCGGTGGATGGTTTGCATTATTAGCGGAGAGTAAGGCAGGTGCTACGCACACATCCCTCCCACGGGCGGACAAAGGATTGCCTGCGAAACAACACCGAGCCCAGAGTCTACATACCCAGAATCCCTTGACTGCAACAATCGACAGTACCCATTACACATCCTTCATGTGTGCGGGACTGTGATGTGGACGCAGTTCTATGGACCCGTACCCTGGGTATTTCTGTGCATCTGTGCTGCATTACATGGACAGCTATCAGCAACATTAAACACGCTAGCGGTGCATATGTGTACCTGTGATGACAATGAGTTCAGGTACGCATTGAAATAACACATCATTCTTTTCATTAGTCAATTTTTGGGTCCTACAATGGACACCACTGTGCATATGTAAAGTGTAGAGCTTGTCGGACTGTGTCCTTGTGAGCAGTGGGTTTCACTGATGCTGTGTGTTCAGCAATCGCGGATGTCTGCTTGACTACCCATACTGTGTAGTGCTACAGGAACCATGTCTTCCGACACCAGAACCCAATGGTGTACATCCAATGTTGCAGGTTAACAACCACTTTCATACCCAGGGGTCACGATTGGGAGGTATTGCCACTTTATTATCGGAACAACACCTCCAGACTGTGTACATCACGGGAACTTTAGGCCAGTCTTACCGGCCATTTGCAATTGTAATTAGCACACACGTGTCAATACATGTATGATAAGACATATTGTCATGCAGAAGTTAATCTATGTTATTTGGACATTGGCTTCTGCTATTGGCATCCGTTGCTGTGAGTGTTGCCAGTTACCATACACATTGCTTGCTCAGAGGCAGACTACACAATTCTGCACACTACTGTGGTCTCCTTTAAGGACCCTGAGCCAGTGGTCGACAGTACTGCAGCCACTGCATCAATCACATTTGCCATCTACCAGTACCTACAGGACTGCATGAACCAGGCATTCACTTACCCAACTGTGGTTCATTGTACCAATGCCAAGCATCCAGTGTGGTGTACCCCAGCCATACACAGGATGTACAACACGAGGAGGTGGCTACTACAAGGTGGAGCAGACACCTTGTGAGGTATGACACCCTTGGTCATCATATGTGTAGAGTTACACACTGTCGTGCCATGGTCCAGGGC
The DNA here is from genome assembly GCF_019279795.1 of Protopterus annectens. NCBI lineage: Eukaryota > Metazoa > Chordata > Ceratodontiformes > Protopteridae > Protopterus > Protopterus annectens. Next base: position 1,272,217,944 of record NC_056744.1, read on the forward strand.
ACATTCCACAGATATACCTACATGGACCTGGCTGACAATCATACCACCTTCAGTTGCTATGCTCAACACCTGGGAGGTCACTCCCACATATGCTCTGACTGGGTTCACAAAGAGGTGGAGTTTACTCAACATACACACATTGCCAACAAACAGGCTGACAAGTCCAGTAAGGACATCTCCACACCCTCCCCCACACATGAGGAGATGTCTGTACCAGCGGTTTGTGGTCACCAAATGTTCTGTGACACACAGGTGGGACATGCTCTCTCCAGGGTAGTGGACATAGCATCCATGAGACCAGCTGGTGACCCCACTGTGTACTCCACTATCTCATTGAGGTATTAGACCCACAGTTAGGACAGCTATTTCTTTGTAGCCTCACCTCAGGTAAGGTACCCAGGTTGTGTCGCATGGCAACTGTAGTCCCACGCCACAGGGCCAATGCCTCCACTGAGCCTGGTTATTACTGTCCCATTACCATGAGGAGACCTATCTGCAAAGACATGGGGAGGGATCATACTGCGGCTCGTATATGACTGCATAGGGGACATACATACTTTGCATCCAACACGGTTTGTCTTGTTCAGGGCGGTTCATGCCTTTAAAGCATGGGTGACATTTTCGACAGTCACCGAGGCCATTGATGGGGTGTTGCAGTCCATACAGCCTACCTTGACCTGGCAAAGGCCTTCATCACATTACCCCCCTCAGGTATCGCTGATAAACCCATTGGCTGGGATGTGAACACGCACATCACAGAATGTGTTGGAAACTGTCTATGTGACACAACCCACACGGTCATAGTTGCTGGCAGCGTGTCAGACCTACTGCCTGTCGCAAGTGGTGTCCCATGGGGCCCTTCCGTGGGTCCACTCCTGTCATACATCTACATTTCCACGGTACAGGCACACACAGGGGTTTTGTGGGCAACATTGTTTGTAGATGACTGCAAAACAGGTGCCATAGTGGGACGGACATCTGACACAGATATCCTTCAAGGGGCCTCCCAGATATGCATATCTGCTGTCAGGGACATGTCCCACAGCTAAATGCTAAGTAATGCAACATCATACCTGTGGAGAACTACTAGGTCACCCCTGTCCAGCATATAGGTGGCTGTCCACTCAGCACAGGGGTGATTACCAGGATGAGGGGACAGAGTTTGCCAGTCACCATTCATTCAACACACACGCTGCTATCGTGGTTGTGTGGGACTTCTACATTGCCCACCTGTTTGTGCAGGGATTCACATCTACATCAGGCTAGGTCATTGTCTCCTTGTACCCATTACGTGTTACACCTATGATTTACTACATTGCCCCATTCAGACTGTATCTGACCATACACCTACAGCAGCTGGGAAGCCCTCATAGGTTAATTGTTGTACAGATGCAGGATGACATCATTTTGTGTAATGCTGCCCCACTTGTAGGACCCCTGCCACATTACGGCACATACCTGCTGTTTAGTGTTGACCTGTGCCTGACATACAAGGCCATGTCAACCCATATGTCATGTGTATGCTTCACCTACTGTATCTGCATCCCTCAGAACCACTAGGGCAGGTGACATTTACCTTGTCACGGTCATTAATGGGATGTGTCTGAGTGACACATGTATCACCCAGACACTCATAATGCTGTGGATCTACAGCACAGTACATGTGAGACAGAGATCCTTCCTAGCCTTGTTCAAGGGTGTGTTGTCCATTGGATGGAGAATTGCAGGTATAGGCCAGGGATTACATCATTATCCCTGCTTGACGGAGGTACAGCACTATCATGGGTATTTTATCTGAAGCACAGAAGGTTGGCAAAGTCATCCTAACTAAGGTGTAGTGTTATGGCTGAACCTGGGACGATGGCCTACTCTGTACCTATGGACGATGAACCTATATTCATAGTTTGTCACATTTACAATTGTCTATCCCTATACTCTTTCTCCAGTGTATATTTCTGTGGCACATGATTGTCCTCTGTATTACATGCAGGTATGCTGTGTACAGTGCACATACGCCACAGTTGATGACAGTGTATCTGTGTCCCTAACACTGTGATACCGAGGACTACCACACATCCTTCACAACATTACATGCATATGTCCATTCTATTCTTCTTTGGCCTATGGGGTGTTAAGGCAAACATTACACAAGTCCCTGTTTGTGCATGCTTCATGTTGGTGTTTGACCAGGCTCCGCTGCAGTCGTGTGTTGGACAGTAGTGTTTCTGTGTGTTTGCCATGTGTTTTTATTGCCGGTACATCTGTGGGAGGTGTGGTTGGCACATGTTCCTCTTTGCAGGGACACCCATCCTGGGGTTTGTGTCATGCATCTGCACTTGGCACGCGCCATATGTCCTGTACTATTCCCACAGTCGTATGCCTTCATGCACTACTACTGCGTGTTACTGGCTGTTTGTATGTGGTACACATGGACATTGTGATGGTTGGCTTGACCTATTCCCATGCTAGACCGTACACATCTGTCAATTAAGTTGTTTAAATCAAACTGTAACACTCATTCGTATTTTCAAACTGACAGTCAATAACACAGGAAGCTGAGATTAATAACGCTTTACTACTGTGCAGCAGGAGGCAAAGAACTATGCAGTAAATGTTTAGACATTTGTTTTACTCTATACATGTTACAGCTGTATGAGCATTGGGTATACTATCATCTTTTGCACACATTAATGATGTGGTCAGTCACAAGGCATTTACATCGCTAGAGTCCACAACGTTGTATTCCTACAACAGTGCTCAGGTAATGCTTATTAAATGTTTTCCCATGAGAATAACACAGCCTTGCAAGGCACCTTGTCAATTACAGTGTCCTTCTGTGATTGTAGCTGTTTCAAGGACCCTAGACTGTTCCGATACTGTAGTCGGTTAATTTCTTAATACGATGCTTTGTCTCTCTGGTAAGGAGTTGTACTGTTATCTTCGATAGAGCTCACAAGGCCATCCTCCTCAGGGAAGGGGTGATGTTATGCATGTACATACATTTATTGTTCTGTAACCCAGCAGATAATTAATGCTGACAGACATAAGCCTGCTGTACTGGTTACTGCCAGGATCAGAATTCCATCACACTACAGCTTAGCTTCACCAATTACATGCAGGCTTAGTTCTACTGCCATATTGTACGGTACAATTCAATGCATTATCTAGTATTTCGAGTCTAAACTGGCACTTCATATGTGTTTCTATATATATTTTCAACAACATCCATCCGCCATATGCATGTTGTTCCGCCTTTACCTTGACCGTGTGTATTTGGCCATCCGCAACGCTACTCTCCACATGTGATGTCCCACCTTCCCTTCTTTGCCTGTAGCACCCTGTTAGGAAGTCCTGTTTGGTGGGCACGTGTTCCGCTTATATGTGATCGCCTTCACTGCATAGCTAATCATCGATGCGGTGGTTCAACAACCCGACTTGTCCACATGTGTACAGTTATGTGCACCGTGTCGTATGCAAACCTATATGGTTTCGACGGGTACATACCACATGCAGGATGTACACATTCTGCAGACACATTCACATGCAGCCATTTACATATCTGTACCTGAGGTGGGTTGGTGACATGTGGGTGATTTGCCCGCGTGGCATTGCCTAACACAAACATCTTACCACATTTCAGGTATGCACATTGTGTGTGGGTGTATAGCTGCACACGGATGCTAGCGGGTTAGGTGCACAGGTGTACATGGGTGGGACTGACATGTACAATGAGGCTATTGTGTATTACATCTGAATGCATGGGTTCTGCTTCTGGATATTACACTTCAACATACGCCATCCAGTGTATGCGACAGAGACGTTGCTGGGTGTGGGATATGTTGCTATGCACATGTTTGCCTGTGTTTAAGGTATCTTGATTCCTTACTGTTGTTATGTCAACACAGCTACCCGGCTATGTACTCTCACTACTGCTTGTGACCATTATGGTTGGCACCTTTTCCAATGCCCATAGTGGGGCATGTTATGTGGAAACTTCGGAATTTGCAGGACTACACATACCCACGGCAAGTGCAGTTGACAGAACTTCACTTGTTTGCCATACTATAAGTTTATTCTGTAAGCATTTAGGTTCCTTATTCATTTTCTTCTGCCATGTATGTGTTTCATATACAAATGTATTATGTTTTATACTACTATTACATGTATATTGCGGAATATTTTTGGCAGGGGATCTGAGGTCATTTTCCATTTTTCCGATTGTTGCAGGGACACAACTGTCCAATCAGGGACTGTCCATGGCACATTGGGACAGCTGGTAACCCTGGTGACCATGCCCATGTCGCTACTGGGGTTGCCACCTTTTCCAGTTTCCAAGCTGGGATATTTCCGACTCACATCTGACTTTACAGGCCGACACATACACACGGTCACTATATAGCATAGGACTTCACTTGTTTGCCTAAATAAAAGCTTATTGTTGTGGCAGTTTGCTTGCTTATTCTGTTTCTTGTGACATTTAGGTATTTCAGTTACAGAAATAACCAATTCATGCTACCATTACATTACATACGGGATATCATTATGTCCTACAATCTTAGCACATTTGCCATTTTTAATACGCTTTTTCGGGACACAACTGCCCATAGAGAGACTGCCCCACCCAGAGTGGAATAGGTGGTGACCTTAGTCGCTGCTCCTATGTCGGTGCGGCGCGCTGACATGCTGCTGTACACCTTCTCTGAGTGTAACCACTGACGGTGCATTGCGGGACAAACGCGGTCTTATGCGTATCCTTTGCTCCTTGGATGGGTACACTTAAGCCTTCGTGGCTTGTATTTGCTTCTCCGTTTATTTGGGACGGGTACTATGTTGCATACTCTACGTGCGTTTCATTCTGCACGGGACCTGGCTGCTGCCATTACTATTATGGGCGGACCGTGGCTGTCAGCACATTAGGTTGCTCACCTCATGCCGGCTTAGACACGCCTCCAGACGCATCCTACCTGGGCTCGCTCACGTACACTACGCACGTGTCTGTGGTTGCGGTGCACTCTCATTAATATGCATATGGCGCTACTGCGCCGGCTATTCACTGCACCGCCGGCGCAGACCTTACGCCGGCCTTGCGCCGAGCTTCATGAATCCCGGGGCTAAACCGTAAAATCCACTTTTTTCCTGTCTTTCTGTTGGGTTGATACTATCGCCCCCACTAATATATTTTGGAATATTTCTATGCCTCTCTTAATTTCTAGACATATGACTAAATATGCAGTCATATGTCAGAAATTAAGAGAGCGGCATAGAAACTAATTCATTGTATAAACATATATGTGATACTGACAACACTCATGAGTTTAAGTTTTTAATTCTATTGTTTTTAAGTTTGGTTTTAATATTTAAAATGGAAGATACCGATTATATATTTGGATAACTGTTATAGTTATTTATTGGTTTATTTATGAGACTGTTAATTGTTTATGTTCTCTGTTTTACAAGCTTGAAGCAGTTTTTAACTGTGAAAGTTGTTCGGAGTTGTACTTGCAAATAAACAATTGCCTTTCTCTCCTCATAGTTCCGGATTATCTGTTTTTATTTAACTTATTTATGTACCACACCAGACACCTGCAGCAAATGGAGAGACCCTAGAGGTTTCTCACCAGGAAAATTCAGGGCCTACAACACATGACCTACACGGACAGACTGAAGGCCCTATCTCTTTACTCAGTATCACATAGACTGCTTAGAGGTGACGTGTGCCTGGCCTACAAGTAGTCCCAGACCCTGCCTTGATGCAGCTGCTGCACATCCGCAAATCCAATGGGACAAGATTCACTCACTCTATGGATCTTAACCTAGCCTGCGATATTAACAGGACATGCTAGAGAGACAGATATGGCTCCCAGAGGTTGCCACTCTTCTGGAACAAATTCCCAATTCATGTAAAACAGAGCTCCTCAATGAGCCTACTCAAGAGTAACCTGAACAACTGGATTGGAAACTGTAAATTTACACCGGGGGTCTCACCTATGTCCCTCTTAGACAGAGACAGCCAGTGCTGATCTTAGATTTGCACACAAACATAGATTATATATCTTGGTCCATAAGGGAAGAAGGGTATAACATGGCTAACCTTGTAGACACCTTAGAGCCAATAGCCTAGTAACGTCCTCTGATCCTATGATCCTTTTGGGGACAAACCTGAGCACTATAGTGCTTCTTGTGTGGACTAAACTAAAGCAACTGCATGCCACATTGTAGCAAGCAGTTTGTTACAATTTAAAAGATAAAAAAAAATGCTGTTCTGAAAATGTTCTTTATTTGAAAGAACAAACACATTTGGCATTAAAACTTTATTATCCAATATGTAACCTTCAGCACGTTTTCTTAGCTCCAATTTATCAGCTAATGGTATGTCTGAAAACAATGAATAAATAAACAACAGAGAAAACAAGAGTGGTCAAACTCTGGGACCAGGTCACTCGACAGCACACCTCAGGAGGCTTAGATAGGGAGCAGTATTCTTACTATTTCAGTGGGCTCCATTTCAGCTGAGTTGAACATTTTTGGAAGGATTTTTTATAGTGCCCTTATGGTAGATAGTGACAAATGACTTTACAAGATTTAAATATATAACATGTAATCTGTCACCCATCCAATGCTAGTGTGATTTCTCCTCAAAAATGTCATGGGTAAGTCAGGAAGATGTTCTTTCAAGAAAACCAACATTTTCTGAGTCTGTTAACATATGGTCACAAGTGCATTTTAGGATATATTTGTAGTACTGCACTCTCTATAGGTCTGCAGAAAATATAGGAGTGGCTGACAGGTTTGAAATATTTTTTTAGAAAGTTTTCATTGCTTATCCATTATGCTATATAGAAAACTGCCAGGAGTATTATCAGATCACATACATTTTTTTTTTTTTTTTATGCCATGGTTATCATTTCCTCTGATAGTAGGTAAGAATGTAATATTTATATCCTTTAACTAGCCCTCTTGCATACTGGCAGGGTGTTTTCTTTCTGCAATCATTTTTGTCTCTATAAGTGAATGTGAGTGAGACACACACAAATCTGCAGCCACAACTTAATTTTGCTTGGAGTTTCTTTTACATTCCAGTGGATATAAAAAGTTTGCACACCCCTGTTAAAATGCCAGGCTTTTGTGATATAAAAAAATGAGACCACAATAAATCATTTCAAAACTTTTCCCACCTTTAATGTGACCTATAACCTGTAAAATTCACTTGAAAAACAAACAAATCTGTTAGGAGAAAAAATATAAAAAATAAAAAACATACAATAAGCTGGTTGCATAAGTGTGCACACCCTTAAACTAATACTTTGTTGAAGCACCTTTTGATTTAATTACAGCATTCAATCTTCTTGGGTAGGAGTCTATCAGCATGGCACCTCTTGACTTGGCAATAGTTGCCCACTCTTCCTTGCAAAAGTGCTCCAAATATGTCAGATTGCAAGGGCATCTCGTGTGCACAGCCTTCTTCAGGTCACCCCACAGAATTTCTACTGGATTTAGGTCTGGGCTCTGGCTGGGCCATTCCAAAACTTTAATTTTCTTCTGGTGAAGCCATTTTTTTTGTTGATTTGAATGCATGTTGAAAGGTAAAATTCCTCTTCATCTTCAGCTTTCTGGCAGACGCCTGAAGGTTTTGGGCCAAAAGTGACTGGTATTTGGAACTGTTCATAAGTCCCTCCACCTTGAATTAAAGCCCCAGTTCCAGCTGAAGAAAAGCAACCTTAAAGCATGATACTGCCACCACCATGCTTCACCTTGGGGATGGTGTTCTTTTGGGTGATGTCAAGTATTGTTTTTGCGCCAAATGTACCTTTTGGAATCATGGCCAAAAAGTTCAATTTTGGTCTCACTAGACCATAACACATTTTCCTGCATGTTTTTGGGAGACTTGATGTATTATTTTGCAAATTTTATCTGGGCCTGAATGTTTTTCTGTGTAAGAAAAGGCTTCCATCTTGCAAACCTGCCCCATAGCCCAGACATATGCAAAATACGGGAGATTGTTGTCACATGTGGTACACAACCAGTACTTGCCAGAAATCCCTGCAGCTCCTTCAGTGTTGCTGTAAATTTCTTGGCAGCCTCCCTGACTAGTTTGCATCTTGTCTTTTCATCAATTTTGGAGGGACGCCCAGTTCATTGCAATGTCACAGGTGTCCTATATTTTCTCCACTTTTTAATGACTGTCTTCACTGTTTTCCATGGTATATCCAATGCTGTTGGAATTTTTTTGTACCCTTCACCTGACTGATACTTTTCAACAATGAGATCCCTTTGATGCTTTGTAAGCTCTCTGTGAACCATGGCTTTTGCTGTAGCAGGCAACCGAGTAAATATCAGGAAAATCCTACTAAGACAGCTGAAATTTATTTGGGGTTAATCAGAGTCTCTTTAATTGATGGCAGGTGTGTATCCAAGCGACTGAATGTTGTAATTAAATCAAAAGGTGCTTCAACAAAGTATTAGTTTAAGGGTGTGCACACTTATGCAACCAGCTTATTGTATGTTTTTTATTTTTTTATTTTCCCCCATAACAGATTTGTTTCTTTTTCAATTGAATTGTACAGGTTATAGGTCACATTAAAGGTGGGAAAAGTTTTGAAGTGATTTATTGTGGTCTCATTTTTTTATATCACAAAAACCTGGCATTTTAACAGGGGTGTGTAAACTTTTTATATCCCCTGTAAGTCTTATAGCCAAATGTTATAAAAATACATATGCAAGTTCTGAAGTCAGCATACCTTTTTACCTTTTGATAGTATAGCTTTGACTTCCTTAGTTGTATGTTTGCAATTTGGAAAAATGTGTGTTTTATTGAGACTTTTGTGTACATTGTTAAGGAGTGCATGACAGGTAGGATATTACCCAATGTCTCAAATATTTGATTTCCTCTGCAAATTCTGTATGTCTTCCATTGGGATACAATATTGATTAGTTAGAGGAGTCTTTGTTTACACCCAGTAATTTAAAAATTGCATGACCTGAATGCCTTGCTTTTACAACTAATGCTCTACCCTCCTTTGCATGAGTACGTACTGCACATCTACCAGATCTAGGGCAGTAGCTACTCCAGGCCCTTTTTTTTTTTTTTTTTTTTTTTTTTTGCTGCTGTCAGTATGGGCAAAGCAGTTAGACTAGGGTTGCCACCTTTTCAAATGCCTAAAGTGGGACATTTTTTGTAGAAGTGTGACAGTTTGCAGAAAAAAACATGCCCACGGCCAGTGCAAAGGACAGAACTTCTTTTTTGCCAAAATAAAAGCTTATTTTGTGGCATTTGAGTTGCTTATCCTATTACATGTAATATTTATGTGTGCCAGATACAAAATAGCTATTTTATGCAACTATTAAAGAAAACTTAAGAACTATATTTTGTCTTAAAATCTCAGGACATTTGCCATTTTTTTAGGGGTTTTTTTGCAGGACACAACTGCCCAAAGTGGGACTGTCCCTCACAAATAGGGGCAGGTGGTAACCCTAAGTTAGACCACCCCCCCCACAAAAAAAGCAGACCAGTGATATACAAATAAAAGTGCATACCAGTAAAATACATAACACATGGTTAAAACATAATCCGTAATGCTGTATACTGTTCTACCAAAATGTGTAAAAAAGACACACATGACTACTTTACATCTCTCTTCTCGGTAGGTGTGCCTTTCTTCATTGGTTTGCAGCCCTGCAACCAAATGAAGTATTACAGCAGCTATCACAGAATAATACGTCATGACCCTCAGTTACATAATCTGCTTGGGTAGTAATTTCAGATACAGCAATACATACATAGTTTTTCTTCATATAATATATTTTATTGCATGTTAATATAAATTTTGAGGGGGAGGTTATCATTCCAGTGACAAAAAGTCCTTACTCATTTTGTACTTCTGATTTGGTCACAAATACTGGCTACAGCTCTTTATGCATAAGCATTGTCCAACTTGATGCTTCTTTTAAGAGGGTATACCATTTTTGAGTGCTCTGATATACTGCATGCCCAAAACAAGACATATCATTCAGCAATCATAATGTAACTAGTCTTTGCTTTCACATACCCACTAAAGAAGAAATCCATATTCTCTAAACATTTGATGTCTGACTGAGAAGAACATTAAAGATGTAATGGTCACACTAACATATTTCTGCTTGCTGTTGCACTGGTCCTAGATAAGCCATGTCAAAAATCATTCAGTAGGGATAATGTTACTTTCTCTGTGCTTGAAGACAGAGCTTGTCTCATAAGCCCCCAAAAAGATAACCATAAGCTATGTGCTCCTCTTATTGTTGCATTGGAATGAAAACAAAGTAAGAAAAAAAATGAAATAATAAGAAACAATAAGAAACAGCCACAATAATTAATTTCTGCTTGCTGCTAACATATATATATATATATATATATATATATATATATATATATATATATATAAGGGTCTACCTCGACCCATAGAAATTATGTTTCAACAAAACGTAATCAGGCGAACTCCTTTTCACGAAAGTGTATTTTTTCGAAAATGCACTTTTGCAAAAAGGCAACTAAGTGAACAGCAATGGGGGTTGTTGCTTAGATTGCAGCACAGCGGGGATAAGAGAATATTTCCATTTCCCAACTGTACTGCGATCTTGGAGTGAGAATATAAAAGTAGCGGGGGTGTGGGGGGGCCTGCATAAACATGGTTAGTGTTGTTTTTTTTTTTTTTTTGGTTTATTTGTATTTCAAGAAAGCGCATTTTTGAAAAAAAAAAGTTCCCCTGTTTATGTTTCATTAAAAAGTATGCCTCCTTCTTATCTCATGCCTAAAAAGAAAGCCACCATATATGTATCCCAATGCTGCTTGATAGGGGAAAAAGTGAAAGACCAAAGGGCTACAATGTAATACAGCTTCATGCTGTCAGATGTATATACACTGTATACCAATTCATTCCTACCTCCAAAAAACTACCTACAGTGTTCCCTTTTGATCTTACCTAGGGATGAAAGTGAATGAAACTATGACCACAGTATTATATTTTAGCTTGTTTTTCATGTACAGTAATCTGTCCCAGACAATGATCATTCAACACTGATCATGTCTACCCTGTGTTTGGAGATACAATCTGCCTTACTAATTCCCTAAAAATTGATATCCACCTTGTGGGCACCTTTCTGATGTTAGATTGAAAGGAAAGACAACAAGAAAGAATAAATGGACACAGTAATATATTTCAACTTAGTGTTGTCCATCATATATAAACAGCATGCCTCTTCACCCTTTCTCCAAAACATTGAAGGACCAAATGGTTGCAATAATGTATTTCAACTTGCTGTTGTGAGGCATATATACAGCATGCCTCCTAATGCCCTCCCACCAAATATTTTAATTGTGAAGAAAGTGAAAGAAATCTGGTAGTACATAATATTAAGACTGTGAACTGTTAACAAACTGCCTATTCTTGTATAGGGCTTGTGCCCAACAGCCTCCTTTTGTAAACTGTAAGACAGTGAGCAAGCCACTAAACTAAACAGTTTTCTGGGGTGGTTGTAAAATTGGACTGGACTTCACAATAGTCTCCTGGAGTGCATGCTTTTTAACTACCTATGAACCTGTACATAATGACAACAGTAAGACATTTCATCTTCTTGCTCATACAAGTCCACTATGCTAGACACCTAATAGTCATTCAATTAAGATCATATGTACCTTTGTTTTAACATACAATGTGCCTCCTCACCACACATAGCTGTAAATTGCTTAGGTTTAACTTAAATAAACTGGTATTAATTTTAATTAATTAAGTAATTAATAATCTTAATTATAAATTAAGTAACAGATGAGTGCCCTTAAAAGCAGAGGAGAAACCTGACAGAAACCAGACTGATATAAAGAAATAAAAAACAACTGAGTGATAAAAACAGATCAGATAGGCAAGAAGAGACACTCAACATAATTTCATTTGTTTAAAGGGAAACAATCTCAAAAAATGATTGCTAGTTTAACAGTTAAATGTTTGAAAGTTTTCTGAATCACTTAAACCTGTCTCTTAAAATGCTCCCCAAACATTGAACCCTTTAGTAATGTACAAAGCAGAAAATATAAATGATAGTATTATGATCATTAGCACACATGATATATGTACTGAAACAAACAATGCAACAAACAAAAAATGCTACAGACTAGAAATTTGTGTTTAAAAAATCAACCACCACAAAAAACACCAAAGTAAAACACATGCCCAGATATTTAATAAAATGTGTAATGCTTTCGACTAACTTTTACAAAGACTTCATCAGAAATAAATTGAAGCTGCTGCCTCATGCTTTAAAAAACTAAAATGCACGTGACTTCTCTTACCAATTAAACTGAACTCTCAGTTATTATTAACAATAATCAGAAATACAAAGACTAAAGAAACCTTACTAAAATATAAATAAAAATCGTATTACATTCAAAAAATGTTCAAATAAATATTTGCTTCCAAAAGACATTTAATATTAATGTGCTTGTTAAAGCCAGTGCGAACAGTAGAATTTAAAATAACTTGCCAAAGTAATTATTTTCTTCTTTTAAAAACATTATCCATTTGCTACCCCTTATGTCTAAAACCACATTGTCAATCCCAAAAAACAGAAAAGGTAAGTTTCTGGAAAAAAAAAAGTTGAGAAGAGCACTTTTGGCTAACATTGAAGACTGAAACAATACTAATTTTATGAACTCCACCCATACCCTGACTTATGAATGGGGTCACTTCCATCATGGTGATGGAAACCCAAATGACTTGAAGAAATTAAATCAACAGAAATCTATTAAAATTAGAATACCTTACTGACTGTATAAAGTGTTTCTCTCATTTATTTTCTCTGAATGCAATACATATGTTCTTAGATGTGTTTAGACAGTTTCTTGATCATCATATCTACATAAAAGCTGTTACATATCATGCATACTGTGACATAAACTATACCCTTTGAATTACGTGTATAATGTCAGTTAGCACCATAACTTCTGTTAAGACATTGCAGTTCTATACATGGCACATCATGTATATACCTACACCTTTGCATGACCTGTACCTGTAAGTGGCCTTAGGTTTATTGGTCATTCTCAAATGAACACTATCAAATTCTAAAAATGAGTTAATGTTATTATTACTGTTTGTGACAAAATGAGGGGTACTACTAAAAATCCAACATAACTCATTGTTTCCTAAAATTATTTTCCAGTTGTAAACATTATGCTCTTACTGTCCACTGACATATCAATCATAAAAGATGTCTAATAGTTAGAATTTTCTATCTTTTTATCTAATTGTGAGATAACATAGTGCAGAATTAGGACATATTTATTATATCTCAATACTGTGAGCTTGATCTCTCTAATGACCTGATTCAATAGTGTCTCTGTCAATATCCACAGCCTTTGGAAAGTACAATTCGATAAAAATGTTGTCATCTTCAGATGTGAACCTTGAAATTCTGATCAAGTGCTCCTTTGCAACGTTGTTTTTCTTCTTTAAAAGATGGCCACTGGTATAATGCAAATATATACTCACAATGGTAGTTTTTTTTTGTTAAATACATGATCTAAAACAATGATTATTTAAAACCATAATAATAGATCTAAAAAATTGTATATTTTTCCCCTTACTACTGATGGTGAACTGTAAGAAATCACTTCCTTTATTTAGAGCATCCATGAAAGTATCAAAGTTACATTCACTATCTTTCCAAATAAAAATAAAATTATCAATGTATTATTTACAAAATCTTACTGGACTTAGAAATAACTCCAATTTGTTTAAAAAAAATAATGTCCCGCCAACCAAGATCCACATTAGCAAATGAAAGGGGCATTAACAGCACCCATAGCTACAGCACTTAGCTGGTGGTAATAAACGTTAAGTATAAGGAAGTCATTTTTCAAAATCAAGTCTAAAAATAAATGCAAAACTATTAATTTCAGTACCAGCCATGTTATTAAATTAAGTCAAATAATGTCTTACATAATCATTATCTGTATCCTGTGTAATACAGGTATATAAACTTAGTATGGCTATGGTAAAGATAATATTTTTTTCTACAGTGAACTTGTAATCCTTAAGCAGGTGTAATGAATCTCATTGAGTCCTTTGTTGTCCTTTGTATAGGACTCCAATGTTTAGTGTACAGGATTCAGGAATTTATCTACTACCATAGCCAAGGGCACAGTTTAACCCCCTTTAGATGATACTATCAGTCTAAATGGAGGCTTTATCAATCTTTGTGTATCTTTGGGATACCAAAAAAGATGCCAATTTTAGGTTTAGTAATAAATAAAAACATATAGGTTAAAATAAATATATTCTTGTTCAAGTAACTCCCAAATACCATCAACAATTTCCTTATATGACCTCATCATATGAGAAAAATCGGTTTTAAAATAACATTTTTTATCAGATAGTAACAAAGTCATTTCATTAGTGTAAAGGAATCTGTCCATACCCACTATACTATTACCCTTGTCTGCTTTCATAAATGTAAGGTCTTTCATTTGATCAAGTCATTGAAAGCATTTCTTTCTTTGTTAGTAAAATTGTAAAACTTATTATGAGCTGGCTCATTTAAAATAGCTCTAATATCATGTCACACATGTACAAAAGTTTTAAGAGTTGGAACAAGGGTAGAACTGTTGGTATGTCTCTTCCTTACAACAAACACAATTTCATTTTTGGCATCTTTAATGAAATAAGCCAAATTAAGATGTACAAGATTAGCTCTAATGGAGGGAATTAAAGAAAAACCTTTCAATAAAATCAACGTTTGCAGTGATGTTAAAGCTCTGCTATTCAAATTGAAAATATGAATCCTTCATTTCTTCAAAATGTTCTAGCTTTGTTCAGTTTCTCTGTGTGTGTCAAGAACGAACATTATGTTTTGCATCATATAGCATTTTCTGAACAATAAGAAGTATGAAACCCTAATGTTTGACACTGCTGAATGGTTGTAATTGTCAGTTATTTACTAGGGACAAAATGAGAAAATAGGGGATAGTATGTAAAATAAGGGATGGCTGAGAGGTATGATGGTGTGTATGTGTGTGCACGTATTTTAAATGTCTGCATTTGAGTCGGAGACTGAATGGTGTGGTGTGCCAGTGCCAAAAAATGCTTGTGCCATCACTGGTGATTACAGCAGCAAAGTGATGATTAACGCTAGTGGTAACACCACATAATTCAGAGACATGCAAATTAGCTGATAATGAGGTCTTTCTTTATTATGGCTAATCCTGTCTCTGAATTGGATTTCCTGCATTCATGAGAACTACCCTTTTGGCTGCAGCAGTTTGCATGAGCACTGAAAGTTTTCCGAATCATAGCCTTTGTTTACCATTCAGCCTGTCATTACTGCAATTTATAAGTAAAAGATGGTAATGACAAGAGGTAAGCAAAACATCGCAATGGGCCAGATTCCTGAGGGCTTGCACGGAGTCTAAGAGTAGAGTAAGACTCCATGCAGCCAACATGTCTGACGAGTGATCCAGGAACAGCCGGCAGGGGCGTGCAAGAGAGCTCCTAAAACGGCTCTTACACGGACAGGGTTAGGATATGCAAATTACCTCATTTGCTGCCGAAAGGCATGCAAATGAGGTAAATTTGTGATCCAGGAAACCCGAACCTCTCCGAGTAAGGGCAGTGTTATTTGCAGAAATGTACTCAGTTGACAACTGAGTACCGTTCTGCAAATAGCAAAACGGAGCCGTGACAGCTCCAAATAAAGGCTGCATCCAGTTGAGGAAGCATGCCAATGGTCAAATATAAGGCCATTGGCAATGTTCCCTGATGCAATATTGAAAAATAAAAATTTTTTTTTTCCTCGATCTCCGAGGTTTAAGCATAGCGCAGCGCCGCGCAAATGTGCTGCGCTCTAAAAACCAGAAAACCAAAAATTAAAAGGCACAAATAGGGAAATTATAGAATATCATACTATACAATGCAAGTGAATGGCAGGCTGAAGGCAACATGGCTACTGAGTAGAGGTTGCTAAGGGGAGAACTAAGTCTAAGAGATGTAATCAAGCATTAGTAGGCAATCCTATGCAAATGAGGGTAAGGATACTGAATCACAAGTTCACATAGCAAATGAGCACAGTCAGTGGAGTGTAAGAGTAGGATAAGGGGAGTAACAGAGTAGAAGATAGGTGACATCATGAGGGTGGTATGTATGAAAGAATGTAAGCTCATTGGAGCAGAGTGGCATGTGTCTGCTGTCAGTTATACATCACTGGAAGAGGTGTGTCATCAGGTATCCTAGCTAAAGTCAAGAAATAGAAGGTGTATGCAGTGGATAACACTAAAGTTTCTGGTTGAAGTGGCTGCAACGTGTTTGCGCACATGTGCGTGCCCGGGAACCCGAGTAAGACTATGTGCACGTGTGTGCGGCCGTGTGCGCATGTGTAAGCCGGAGTAAGTATGTGTAAGGATGGTGAAATCTTTGTAAGTGCGTTTGCGCCTGTGTGCACGCGTTTAAGCAGGAATTAGCAAGTGTAAGGCCGTGTAAGCATGTGTGCGCGTGAGCTGGTGTGCGCGTGTTTGCGCTTGTGTGCGCGGCGCTGCCCCCTGTGGAAACAGAAAGGGAAAAGGAAGTACAACAAAGAGTAGGAAGTCAACCAGGGAGAATCAGCAGAGCTAGCAAGTGAAAACAATCAGAATCAGGCAATTACACAGGCAGTACACTAGCCCAGCCCAGCCCAGCACTTAAAACTCTGCAAACAACATTCCACCATGTTTTTCTCAGAGACACTGCAGCACTGCAGTATACTAAGAGAAGTTAAAACTTAAAAGCTTTACTGAGACAAAAACTATGTTAGGGGCTGCCATAGCTATTATAAGGTGACATATGCAACATGCTGAGGGTGGTGACAATGCAAATGCTGCAGAGCAACCCACAGTGAGGAGACAGAGAAGAGTGTACAGGGCCAGGGTAACTTACCAGGGGCTACATGAGCTGGAGATAGTGGAGTGCTATAGAGTGGACAGAGACCTCCTGCAGCAAATTGTTGAGTTGTGCAGGCCACGCCTCACACTTAGAACCAACAGAGGGGAACCCATCCCAGTGGAAACCAAGGTATGTGTTGGCCTAAGAATACTAGCAACAGGTACCTTCCAGAGACCAACTGGTGATATGATGGGGATTTCACAGGCATCAGCATCCAGGGTACTGCACCAGTTCCTGGATGCCATGTCAGCATATGTCGGTGATCATGTATATTTCCCCAATTCCCGTGAGGTATTGGCCAGCAATATGCATCTTTTCCAGCAAATAGCGGAATACCCTGAGGTAGTGGGTGCAATACACTGCACGCACATATGCATCAAAGCACCAGGCGGTGAGTGGGGTAGGGCCTACATTAACCGCAAGGGCTTCCCCTCCATCAACTGCCAGGTCATGTGTGTTGCCCAGGGCATAATAATAAATGTGTGTGCTGGCTGCCCTGGAAGCTACCATGATTCCCATATCTGGCATCTGACACAGCTGTACCAGACATTTGCCAATGGGGACATCCCTCATGGTCACCTAGTGGGGGATGCTGGATATGCACTGGAGCCGTGGCTGATGACACCCATCAGAAATGTACACACACCTGAACAGGAACTCCATAATGAGGCACACGCACAAACACGAAATGTAATTGAGCGTGTGTTTGGGCTGCTCAAGTCATGGTTCCGGTTCCTGGACACATCTGGTGGAGCCTTGCAGTAATCACCAACTACATGTACCCAAATTGTCATGGTATGTGCTATGCTACATAATATGATCCTGCAAAAACAGCTGCAGCAGGATCAGCATAGACCTGGGCCAAACAGCCCCCCACCATTGCCAAGGGTATCATAGGCAGAGCGTGACTCGGAGGAGGAGCAACCTGAGCCTGCCCCAGTAGGCAGAAGGAGGTGTGCCCAGTATGCTTTGGCCTTGGCAAAGAGGCAACGCATAGCACATACACTAGCTCATTAGGAACCCTGGAAATGATACCTCTCCCTGACCCGCACATATAGTAAAAGGGATGCCTAACTTGACACTACCTGTTTTCAAACATGTATAGGGAGTGTAGTATGTGCATCTGACATAGGCAGCCCTGCAGTACCACCTGAGGCATGATTGCCTTGTTTTAAGCAATATAAAGCAGTACTAAACAGCTTTGCTACTACTTAGTATATGTAAACATAATCGTACACACTAACTGGCACAACTTTGGGCAATGTTGAGCAATATTGGCCAACGTTCAGCAATGTTGGAAAATGTTGAGCAATGTTGGGCAAGCCTGGTCAAAGTTGGGCATAGGTGAGCAAAAGCAGGTAAACATGCACATATATGTTTACTGGACCTTAAGCTGTCTGGTCTGGCCAGTATGAAAATTTAAAGCAGTGACAGGCCTCGTACCCAGGATACTGTGCATTATAGTCACAGTACCAAACCACTAAACCACGACAGTATTTCACTGGTCATCCTGTATGAAGACATGTTGATAAGTCTATGCAAAGTGTTTCATGGAAACCCTGCAGGCACAGCATAATTCATGTCGAGTTATGACACAAAGGTGAGCCCTGCAGTATAAATATAACTTGATTTCCAACACACATAGTATACATGTTAATATTGGGCGTGTTCACACACGGTAACAAATGTAGTGGAATCCAGACAGCAACATACTGAAAGGTCACACTGGCCATGCTCACACACTTGAATAAATGAGACAAATGTCAGGCAACAAAACACTGAAAGGGCAAACTGGGCATGCTCACACACTTAGGCCATGTCTGACTGCAGCAGTGGGCCAGACATATCTGGCAGTTCACGTGTTAACCCAGGAACCTCTCACTAGCCACCAATCCTGCCTTGTGCACACAGTTATAAGACAACTGACACATATATAACATATTGGAGCCCTGTCATAATCAAATATGTACTACAGATACATAGGTTGTACATAGAAAGTGGGAAAGCAAAGAAGATAACAAACTGCCAGTCAGTATCATCAATAAACAATGTGCACTACAAACATTATCATAGGTACATAAGTACATAGGTTGATACTAGGTATCAGCCCTAGGGCATTCATAAGCCTAGCCAGAGTGTGTTTGGCTTTCACCACCCTGTAGACTAGTATACTGTGCCTTTGAATAGTAGGTCACACAAGATAGCCATTGTATGGTCAGTGTATTGTGCCTCTGTCTAGTAGGGATCCAGAAGAGATCCCAGGGGTAAACGTATGATCACCCATCCACTCGTCAAGATTTCCCCTGAAGAGGGACAGTGAAGGGTCTGCCTAACTTGGACTGGGATTACGTTCCAGAGTGAAGGGAGCTTCTGGGATATGAATCTGTCCCTCCAGCATGTCCTAATAATCCTGTGCTGAGATATAAGTCCCTGGAGCGTGTAGCTGTAAGGGATTCTGATATCCTGGGGTGGAGCATGACCAATAAGTCTGGGTTGGACATGGCTGTATACAGCAGGCACAGATCGCATCTGGGTAGGTGGTAAGCAGCTGAGTACAGCTGGAGTTTCTGTAGCTGAACTGTGTAGGACATCTGTATGAGTCTCTCGTTACACTTGGTGAGGTACCTTTGGGGTCATTACAGTTGCTGCAGGTGTCGGGTAAGGTACATCCCAAATGGGGCATTGTACCCAGGTATAGGCCTGATGAGTAGAAGTGCACAATGACCTCTCTTGAATTAGATGTGAAACCGTTTGGGATAAGGTGGGCTATATAGAAGGTCTACCTAACCACTTTGACAACGTGAATTCCAAAGGAGAGATTACTATCCCCAAATCCCTAAGAACACCTTCTGTACGTAATGGATTACCACCTATGTGGTAATCTGTGTGCACTTTGTTATTCACAAAGGGGATGACTATGCATTTTATGGCATTTAGCTGTAGGCTATGGCTCTGGCACCAGTTATCCATTCTGTGAGACCCTTTAGGAGGATGCATGTGTCAGCTGGAGAGTCTATTATGGCACCCAGTATGCAGTCATCCATGAACTTGGTCAGCCATAGTCCTCCCGTGTTAGCTTGTACCTCAGAGAAATATAAACTGAACAAAAGATGTCCCAGAACTGAGCCTTGTGGGATGCCACACGTAACTGGTGTAGAGTCTGACATGGCACCTGCAATTCTGACCATGTGGGTGCTATCCCTGATCCAGTTTGCAATCCATCTTGTGACATATGTGTTGACATCTAAGCTGGTGAGTGTATTTAAGATGCCCGAGTGGGGTATTGTGTCAAAGGCTTTTGGGAGGTCCGGGTAGGCTGTGTGGACTACCTTACTTATGTATATGGGCCTGGTAACTGATTCAAAGAAGTCAACCAGGTGCAAGAGGCAAGATCTGCCCTTAACAAAGGTGAATTGGGTAGGATCCAGTGTCTGGAGGTAGCCGATGTTTGTTTATGAGCTCCATGATGATATGCTCCATAGCTTTGCAGACCAGGCTAGTCAGGCTTATAGGGTGATACAGGGTCCCTTGTGGCACCACCTTTGTGGAGTGGGACCACTGTTGCTGTACGCCAGTCCTTGGGTACATATCCTGTAGTAAGTCTGATATTGAACAGTGACATTATGTGAGGGTTATGTTCTTCATGACGCTCGTGTAAGATGCAGCCTGGGACACCGTCTGGTCCCATTGACGCTGTGTTATTGCTTTGGAGAGGGCAGCTCTCACATGTTCATCTGTGATGTCAGGAAGGCTACACTTTGTTGGGATGGACATTTGTACGTTTGTTTGATGGGAGGGAGAAATATGCACTGATCCTGTCTGCCAGGATGTTGGCAATGTCTGTGAGTTCAGTGTATTTTGTCGTCATTATGCACTAACTCAGAGCATATCTGGGAGTTGCCACCCAGGTTCCTGACATAACTAAAGAAGGCCATGTGATTGTCTTTAGTGTCTTGTGCAATCTTACTGTTGAAGCTGGCCGTAGATGATTTTATGAGTGATTGTAGCTTCTTGCTAGTAGTGATCAGAGATGCCTCCCCTTTGTGGGATACTGCTCTATCATGTAGTACCCTCCTCCTTTTGTTGCATAGCTTATTTATGGCTGGGGTCCACCAGACAGCTCACCTGCTTTTAGAGGACTGAGTCTTGGATTCATGTGGGATAGCATGATCCATGCTTTCCTGTAGGTGCCCATACAATGGGTTTCTAAAGGATACTGTGGTATGAGTCGTAGTTCCCACTTGCCCGGGGGCTTTGAAGGAAACAACCTCGGTTCTGAGAAGTGTGACGTTTGCTTTTGAGAAGTTCCTCACCGAGACTACCTTGGCTGGGGATGGGGACGGGATATGGATATCCAGTGAGATAAATGTATGTTCTAACCTTACCAATGAGGGTATACCTCTGGTGTGGATCATAAGTCCCCATGTTGGTAATGACCAGGTCCAACATGTATACCCCTCTTTTGGGGGTGGTGACCAGTTGTTCCATAACATTTGAGTTTATATATTCGATGAACCATTGGGCAAGGGTGTTGGGGCTTGAGTAGTATTCCCAGTCAATGTTTGGCTAGTTGAAGTCACCCAATATAATGGTGTCTGGAGAGACCTAAATATGCTCCAGTGTTCTCAGGAAAGCTGAGTGGGGTCCCTGCATTTGGGAGAGTGGTCTGTAGCAGGCTACAACCTGAAAGGCAGTTTAGCCCACTTTTAGTTACACATGGATGTTCTCCGATGCTTTGTGTAGTGCTACTAACCTGGAGGTTTGTGTATCTTTGATGTATATGGATACTCCCCCTCCTTTTGTGGTGTGTCCCGGTTATTGTGGCCGAAAAGTATGGTATGAAGTGTAGCCTGGTAGTGCCGGGATGCTCTCAGGAGCCTTGAACCAGGTTTCTGTTACTGCACAGATATTGATATTCTCCATACTGAAGAGAGCCTTGACTGTGTGCATTTACAGGTGTAGACTTCTGGCATTGAGCAGCATTACCCTTAGTTTCTTTTACCTTGTATTGTCTATGGAGGTGGGTTTGTCTTCTGAGCCTTGCCTAAAAAAGGCAGTATGGGGATGGCAAGTGCCTAAGCCAGTATTGGAAAGCCCAGGGGTGACAGGTGCAAGCCGTCCCTAGTGAAGCGACGTGGCATGATGAGCATGTCATCCCAGGCCAACACACACACTGGATCCCCTGTGAATGACACAAATACGGTAGCCAAATGTTAATATTGATCATGTTGTCTTTATACTGTGGCATCATTCGTGGTGAGGGTAAGATGCTACACAAGGTCAGGGTCATACTGGCCTGGGCTACATGATCATAGAGCTCCTCTATGTCTCTTTTCATGTAGTCCAGGGAGGAATGTCTCAGGACATTCACACCAGCATGGACAATGACAGAGTCATATCTGTACTTGCTTTGGAGTGACCTGAGTGCATGTGTTATGTGTCAGATCCTGGCACCTGACAGACAGCTTACAGTGACCTTCACCTTGTTCAGCCTGGTGAGTGGGATGTCATTGTGTCTGACAATAGAGTCACCTATCACAGGTGTATTAGGTGTGTCGTTTAGCCTTAAGGGCAGTGACTGTGTGGCACACTGACATTGTGTACTTTGTGATATGTGGGTATAATTGTGGGGAAGCAGTTGTTTGGGTGTTTGCTTTGGGGGTCTCTACTGCTTAGGCAGATTTTTATTTAGAGCCTCCGAGTATGTTTTTGTGTGTTTATGTGTTTGGTCTGCTGTTGCTATAGGTCTATGTGATACTGGAGTCATGGTGTGTGTGGTTACCTTCTCCTCCTTATAGACTGTGCCAGTCATGGGTCTAGAGAGATCAGCTTCCAGTTTGTCTATATAGTTGCATCTCTTACAAATATCTGAGTTTGTTGTGAAGAGGAGAGGGTTGTCTGTGTACATAAGGCAGTTGTAACATTGCCTCAAAATAACCATATTCACCAGGTGGACTGGAGAGTACACACAAAACCAACCTTAGGACATGTCAAGATGTTATGATGAAATACTCTTCTGACTGATCAAAA
This sequence comes from Protopterus annectens, assembly GCF_019279795.1. Lineage (NCBI taxonomy): Eukaryota > Metazoa > Chordata > Ceratodontiformes > Protopteridae > Protopterus > Protopterus annectens. The sequence continues at coordinate 1,272,240,911 of NC_056744.1, forward strand.
AGGATCAGTAGGGTGTTAAGTGTGTAAAAGAGTATAACACAGGTTTAGTGCCTATGTTTGTTGGCGTTTTGTAAGATTATCTGTGAAGGAGTCCAGACAGAACTATGACACTTCCTTCAGCTATGTCATAAATAGCAATGTATACTCATATATGTCCTGAGTCTGGGCCAACTGTAAATGACTGACAATGCCAGCATCCTGTCACACAAGCCCATACATACATAGCCACCTCCCACTGACAAAAGGACCTATCAACATACCAGGAGATATCACATGTAGAATGTGCAAACAACCCCTTCCAAAGCTGAAAACATGGCATCGATTGGATTGCATTCTTTCCCTATATGTGTCATAAGTGAACTGCAGAACAAACAGACCCATCACCTGAACAGTCTGTTGAGCCTTACCCTCTCTACAGGTTATGAAACCATTGAATGGATTACAGCAACATATGGCACACTCCACAAGTGTCGGTGCACAACACACCATGGGAACTAAAGTCTTATATGCCTATGACGTCTGATCTGCAAGGCCATGGGGTCCATCATGATTGAAGTCATAAACAGAGCTATTGGAAGCAGACAAACACACAACCCTACCAACTTTGGTCTGTTCATGGGCAGATCATGGTTCCCAAACTGCTAGACTGTTTGCAAGGCAGCCACCCAGGACAGACATCACAGAAATGAGCTACACACATCCCACATAGACCTTGAATACCCCTTTTCCAATATCCCAGACAGATGTCGTATCCACAAAATCAACACTCTGTACGTAAATATTTATTGTCATGTGATGGATTGGCAACTGGTCCACAGATAGATCACACAAGCTAAGAATTGTGGAGTCCTGTTCAAGCTGTTAACACATGCTGTCCCCCATGGTGCAGTCCTGGGATTGCATAAAACAAAGTGCACACACATTACCATGTCTAGTCTGATGATGTCAGCATCCTACAAATATAGCAGTGGAAATGAACCCCAATAAAACATATAGCGCGTCATGTTAATGCGTATGTTTCTAATGTCATAACATAGTTAGGTAGGGGTTTGAATCCTGCAGGTGCTGTGTGTGTATGTGGGTGGGGGTGTATGTGTCTGTGTGACTTCCTATGAGAGGAACGCCCTTTTTGGAGACTAGGGAAACACCTTAAAAGAGGTATATTCCCATTTGGCAAGTCTGATGATGTCAGCATCCTACAAATATAGCAGTGGAAATTAAAACCCCAGTAAAGCTTATAGTGCGTCTTGTTAATGCGTATGTCTCTAGTGTCATAACATAGGTAGGAATTTGAATCCTGCAGTTGCTGAATGTGTGTGGGTGTGTGTGGGTGGGGGTGTATGTGTCTGTGTGACTTCCCATGAGAGGAATGCCCTTTTTGGAAACTAGGGAAACACCTTAAAAGAGGTATATTCCCATTTGGCAAGTCTGATGATGTCAGCATCCTACAAATATAGCAGTGGAAATGCAAATCCCAGTAAAGCATATAGCGTGTCGTGTTAATGCGTATGTCTCTAGTATCATAATATAGTTAGGTAGGGGTTTGAATCCTGCAGTAGCTGAGTGTGTGTGGGAGGTGTGGGTGTATGTGTCTGTGTGACTTCCTTTGAGAGGAATGCCCTTTTTGGAGACTAGGGAAACACCTTAAAAGAGGTGTATTCCCCTTTGGCAAGTCTGATGATGTCAGCATTCTACAAATATAGCAGTAAAAATACAAACCCCGGTAAAGCATATAGCGCGTCGTGTTAATGCGTATGTCTCTAGTGTCATAACATCGTTAGGTAGGGGTTTGAATCCTGCAGTTGCTGAGTGTGTGTGTGGGTGGAGGTGTATGTGTCTGTGTGACTTCCTATGAGAGGAACGCAAGTGCTGAGTGTGTGTGTGTCGCACTGTTGGTCAATGTGGTGTGGGTTTTGCTTTTACTATGGTATGACATATCAGGATAAAAACAGTATGTGCATTGCACACATCAGGCATCTGTGTGGCAAATAAATATATGTACATGTGACCTCAATTAGTACATAGGTGTGAAGCCTGCATACTACATGTATACATTTGTTACCTTTGACAGATTGTGCCGCTGCTTCTCAGATTGTAGGTCACATATGTATGTATGTATGTGTCAAGGCCACCCACTGTAGTGATCTGTGGCCAAGGTCATCTGTGTCACACACACCCATGACAGTTTCTATAGACTAGTGTGAGTGAGGGTACATGCCTGGGGTATATGTCAGACATGTTCATACACAACAAAGTCTGGTGATAATGGACAGTCATTATAGGTGTACAACAGCCTTGTGGATATGCATACAGGCCCCTAATTTCTTATGTGATACACTGAGGGACTTCACAATACCTTTGGATATGTGGATACCAAAGGACAGATGACATAACACTTGGCTGTATGTACACATCGATACCCGACATACATGTTGGGGGCTACCACCTATGTGGTACTGTCGGGATACTATGTATAGTAAATGTGGATGACTATGCTATAGTTGGCTTACAGCTATACAGCATGGGTTGGACAACAGGTATCTGTCTGTATGATACCCATGTGTAGGATATGTGTCGCATCCAAAGAATGCATTGTAGGCCACTGCATGCATTTCCAGATGTGGATGGACATATCCCTAGTGTGTCTGCATGTACCTAAGAGGGCTATATGCCAAACAGGTGTGGTTCCAGGAACGGGTGGCGGTCAATACCACTGGTTACTGTTATAGTATAGTACTGGAAGGATCCAACTGTTACTGAGTTCCCTACATCTGTGTGTCAGTTGTCAGGACATCATCTAATGATTGCTTATAGTCAGGCTGTTGAGGTTGTGTATACTACCAGAATGCAAAACATTGACAGATAGTAACAGTATCATCCACAGCATAGTGTCAAACCATGTCATACACACATGTGTACCCATGTTAGAACATATCTGTAGTAGAATGCATACTGGCCACCGAGAGATACTATCAGACGTTATAACTATGTAATACAGGGTATGTCACATGTCCCATGTGTCCACTATGCACATACATGCAGACAGTGCACCCCTACCATGTTCAGAGATGTACACCTACTAATCTGTACTGCACATATCACACATGTACTGTCCATTCACTAACACATGCTGGCAGCACTACACACTTCAGCCAAGTGGCACATGGGTGGACAATACATACTCAGACTTAACACTGGTGTAAACAATACTACATTGACAATCATAGCTTTGATGCAACATGCCTGCTCAGATATACCTACAAGGATATCATTACACTTTCCTGTTGACAACATGCTAACATTGCTACACTGCTATAATGTCACCCTGTGCATCAGCACCATGTTATCCTGTTCTTCCATCAATGTTACAGATGACAGAAGGTGGCACAGGTTTCATCATATGCACAGGGTGTGTTGTTGGTTTGCCAGAGCCCAACATTGACCCATCCAATCGTGTGTGTGTGTGTGTGTGTGTGTGTGTGTGTGTGTGTGTGTGTGTGTGTGTGTGTGTGTGTGTGTGTGTGTGTGTGGGCCAACAGTGCAGCATGGGCCGATGTTGATGTAATGTGTGTGTGTATGTGTGAGCCCTAGGTGTTTGGTTTATGTGTGTGTGTCTGCATGCACACAGCTCCACCATGTGGCTGCCATATACGGGAGGTTGCGGGACAGCCACAGACTGTACATGCCAGGCTGTACAGATCATTGTCTCTGGGCAATGACATGGTACCTGTGCCTGGCAGGGGTGCTACAGACAGTATCGGGTACCAAGCCTGACTGGGTACTATCATCAGGGGCAGAAGTATGTCGACTGGACCCATGTCCCTGCTGGGACTGGCCAGAGCCACGTGCACGTGGTCTACTAGGACAGTCAACCTACAGGCCAGCCCCAGCATTTCTGGGGCTGGTACTGCCACTACGGGAGCGGCTGTGATCTGTAGGTCATCCGCGATGACTGCCAGCCATTGATGTTGCTGGCATACGTCCGCGTCAACGTCTCAACCATCCCACATGGTCCTGGCTCATGGAAAACACATTGTGGAGGGCATCTAATGTCTCCCCCCAACGTCTATCAATGATGACCTCGGTGTAGTTACAGATGGCACCGGCAAGGTCACGGGTACTGTCATTGATAGCGGTGTTATGGGCCCTCTGCACCCTCAGTCCCTGCCTGGTGTACCGTTCCATACATGCCTGTGTCTGCATTACAGCCTGGAATATACCTGAGGTTGAAAGACCTGTGAGGGCACGTCTGCCAGGGGCATTATGACCAGTGGTGCTCCCACGAGAACCCCTGGACATCCGCCTATGTGGTACCATTCCAGGAATCTGAGTATGGCTGCTATGAGGGGGATGCATGTGCCATGGATACCACACTATCCTGGTCAATGCCAACTGTATGCTGTCCCTCGGCTAAGGACATTGGTGATGAGAGATGTAGTGGCAGTATGAGTGTGCGCATAGATGGGGTGGAAAGCTGTGTACTGTCGATTGGCGGACCAACGACAGACCCTGTCAAACCTGCCTGTGCCACAATACATGTATCATAATCCCCACTATTTGTGGCAGTGACTTCAGCTTTCCTGCTGCATTCAACCAACCCAACCTTAGCACCTGTGAGGGGAAGACAGGAAACACACTTTGAAATCTGTACATGATGTTATCACACGTGCACACATGAACACATGAACACATGAACACATGAACACATGCACACATGCACACATGAACACATGAACACATGCACACAAATACACTCTTCACTACAGCAGATACAAACACACACCAGCAATCCAACACATACTCAATAGTGGTTGAAGGTGGGTGACAGTATTACAAGGCAAACAGTCACCTCACACATGTCAGCATGCAGGATAAGTGTTGCTCAAGTCCATGCAGTGTGAGTGTAGACAGCCCTAGTTAATAACAGTATACATGGCTGTGATGCATGTGTGTAGTTGTTCAGTGATGGGCTACACCCTGGAACACAATGTGTACAAGGACACAACATTGCTGTGCAAGTATTATAAGCTCTGCAATGTCCTGTGCACCATCACTCACAGGTATACATACTATGGCTGCATGTGTTATCTGTGTGTCACATAGATTTCCATGTCTGATTACAGTGTCTGTGTCTATAGCAGATAATTGTGGACACAGGTGTAGGACATGCATGTTATGTACACACATGGGATGAGTGGTGCATGTAGACGTGATGGAATACCAATGCTCGACATGGCCATTGTACAGTGGTTATGGTGAGTGTGGGTCATATTCCAGACATGCCAGTGCCAGCCATGACATGGCATGCTACATGACTGCAACATTAAACATCACACATACCCAATGTGTGTCATGTGACCTATACACCCAATAGCATTCCAGGACATATATGTGTCACTTTGTACAGAATGCGACTGCTATGCATATTGTGTATAGTTGCATATGTTTGCACACACACAACATGCTATGCATATTGTGTATAGGTGCATATGTGTGCACACACACAACATTGAGGTGCAAAGCAATGATTGCTATGTGTAGTACTGTGGTCACTGTAACTGTATGGGGTGTAGTACCATTAGCCATTATCATCATGCATCATGTGGTCACTCAAGGCTACTAATGTGCGCCAGACCACCGCCTAGCATGCTGTACCTGAACCGCAGTACCATGGCTACATTCACAATTACACAGCCACTTTGTACATGGGTGTGTGAGGTGCCCAATAGGGAGCATTGCCTAACATGACTGTGTTATGTGTTGAAGAGTGTTGCACAGCCCCATGCTAGGCCTCTACCCCTCAGATATATTATGTGTGCTGTGTGGATGACATGTGGGATACTGAACTGTGTCCTTACAGTGGGTGTCTGGTTACGCTATGTGTAGCATGTTGAGATGTACTGCATATGACAAATGTGTTATGTTGTGTACATGTGTGTCAACTATGCCTATCCAATGTGCAGTACGGTTTTGCCACAATTGTGTCTGATGCTCTGTGTATTGCATGTGATTGAGGCAGCTACTGACATTACTGAGATGTGCAATGTCTCACAGCAAACATGCACAGCATGCATTATGCGTAGGTGTGTTACGTGTACATGGCCTACACCTAACCTATGACATGCACATTTCATTACCAATATTAAAGTTATAACACACTCACCAGCATGGATCGTCTGCCCTGCTGTCACACCAGAGGGACCTACAAGAACATGAGACAGTTTGTCAGTGGCCACAACTGTGGCATTGCTAATGTGAGTTTGCTAAACTACAGTAGAACAACAGTCGACAGTCACTGGTGTACAGATAATATTCCAAATATCAGTATTGCACAACACTAGGCAGGACAACTGCTAAACACACAGTACACATCTCACATATGCATAATCTAACAATACAGGTAACAGTAGTCTACAGACAGGGCATGTTACCTGCATGCTCCATGTCAACATGCTGGGTGGCTCCAGCCTCCATGATGACACATGTCTGTTGCTGTTGCTGTTGTTGGCCAGGAGCCACCACACTTAGGACCAGCTGCTCCACTCTGGTGAGGGGGGGATGAATGGCCACCCCACCACCTGTGGCAAGCTGTTGTCTATGGATATCAGATGCATGCCGTCGGACATGTCTAATTAAATCACTGCAGTGATGGCATACCTGCTCATATGTCCGGTTATGCATGCCTATGTCATTTACCCGACGAACAAGATCTTGCCACAGTGCAGTCCGCTCATACTGGTGCTGGCTGGCCCTGGAAAACAGCAGGGAGTAGCACTGCACCAGGCTGTGGTGGATTTTCTGTTCCTCCGCTGCTGTATAGGATGGGTTGTGTTGATGGGCCATTACCCTGGAAGATAATTAAACGATATGTGTGAGCAAGTCATGTGACACACTTAACATTCTATAGTACAGATATCACTTAACTGCCATATATAGCATCAGTTTGTCTGTCAGAGGATACACATGTTCAATACCACATATCAGTGCTCAGGCCACAACTGGCTGACAGTGCCTGGCACAATCTATATATCAAACCACTATACACCAGTACTCGGCACATTGTTTGTGACACAATGCACAACCTCGCCACAGGGGTATATATCAAGCTAATGCATGAAGAAAGATGTCATCCATTGCAATGAATGTAAAGTACAGTTACAGTATTACCAGTAAACCACCCTAGTTGTTGATGCCATACCCCTGCCTAACATATGTGCACAGTTGTTAATATAGGTGGCATACTGCTATAACAGAGTATACATGTTGCTAGATACACACACATACCCTGTAACACACATATGATTGTGGGCATGGTACAGGCATCATTACACACACATCAGACATACATACAACATACAAATGTATGCCGACCCAGGTGAGCTTCACCTGTGTACCATACAGTACTGTGTGCCACTACTTACAAAACCTTATGCCTGAGGTATGTAATCTGTGCAGACTACAGGAAACACACAAGACAGTGTTTCCAAGTGATGTGAACATACACCATACTGTGCTGTTTAGGCCTACAGCTTCAGGTAGTACTACAGTTCATATGGGAGTTGGATTCACCAGCAGTACCACTTACTAAGCATACATGTAATGCTTTAGCCTACAATGGGACACCACAGTCGTCCACAAGGAACTACGTCACAACGTATGCCATCCTACTATGTCTGCATCGCATTAACTGACACATCTTTCTCTGGCCTCACAGCTAGGACACAAACTACCATGACAGAAACAACTTCACACTAAGCAATCACACCTTTACAGACCTTGCACACATTCACCATCACACTCATTCCACCTCACATAGCAGGTATTGCACTGAGTACATGTGTGCATGCATCTTGTCATAGGTAGGTAATACGCTATAGGCCCTAGGGCCTAGACCAGCCTAGCCATCTGCTACCCTGGCCTTTGACACATATATAATTTGATTTCACTTGCCCCTGTTGACCGGAACTACAGAGGTGATTCCCAGGGTGTATTACCTATCTCCCAAACAATCATCAGGGGTATGTATGACAACTGCTAATGAGGAGCCTTGTTCACTATTGCTAGGTGGTTTATTCCAGAGTATGGCATATCTGTGAGATAGGAACCTATACCTCCAGCATGTATTGTCTAGTGAGCTGACGAGGTTTAGGGCCCTAGAGCTGTAGCCCGGAGGGATTGTGATATGTTGACATGGTGGTTGTCCAACAGCTATGGGTGTGACATACCTCTGTATGTCCGGCAGAGGTCACCTCTGGGTGGGCGGTATGCAACACAGTCTAGCTGTGGCTTTGTGAGTCAATCTACATAGGGCATCTGTTTGAGGCCAGTATTACTCTTTGTGAGGTATGTCTGCGGCCTTTCCACTTGCTGTAGTTGTCATGTGAGGTACATACCACATGGGGCATTGTGATGAGTAGAGGGGAACACTGACCTATATTTCCCTAGATGACACACCTTTTGTGATGACACGTACCACGTAGACAGATTACAAGACTAGTGTGGCACTGTGATTATCAAAGGGGAGGCTACTGTCCACCTGTGTCCCATGTTCCCTTCTCACACCTTCAGTGTTAGGTAGGCTACCACCTATGTGGTAGTTAATGGGTACAATGTTTTGGAAAGGAGGGATGGCACTGCAGTATCGACACTGGTCTTCAGTCCATGCCTTGGTCACCAGGCACCTGTTGCAGGACGTATGACCCCGTGTCTCTCTCTCTCTCTCTATATATATATATATATATATATATATATATATATATATATATATATATATATATATATATATATATGCACATACATCTAAACATCCATTGCTGTACATATAGATGTACATATAGGCACATATACAGCCCACCTTTCATGGTGGGGATATCAATTATGCGACAGTTGTGAGACATATGGTTATGTAATTATATTGCACAGTGTTGTGCAGAATGCATTTTGATGTCCTCAGCCCATGTAGCTGTAGCAGGCCTCACTGGCTGTAACACAGCAGATCTGACAAATCAGTCCCACAGCGTCTAACCACCACATGACATATACTAGCACTGCATGCTGTTTTATATGCCACACACTACAACCTACATAGATATATGCACATAACAACCTTCGACAACATATATATGTCCACCCTTCACTAACAGTTGCAGTATGTCCCTTGCCCTATGCACATGTGCAGATACATATAGATATTTACTGCTGCCACATATGGATGATTCACAGAATGTAGAGTATTCTTCAAACACATCTATCACATGCCAGAAAATACATATGTGTTACATACCTTACCTTTGTATTTCTCAGCTCCGTCTGTTGTTACTGTTTATTTTTTTTATTTTTTTTGGGGGGGGTGGTTTTCTCTGTCGATGTTGCTCTTTGTTTTTCTGTGTTTGTCTGTTTCTGCCTCTTTGTCTCTGTCTCTGTCTCTCACTCTCTCTCTCTCTCTCTCTCTCTGTTGCTGCAATGACATTATTGCATGTGTGGACAGCAAGTACAGCCTGCTTTTCTAGGTATCTGCACATGTGCATGTGATGGCCTCTGCACCAATTGGTGCCCACCATTTAGTAATTGCATGCAGCCTGCTGTGTGGTAATTGCAGTACTAACTGTGATTGCAGCCCACTGCTATAAAATGCTAGGTTAGGTAGGCGTAGCCCTTTCATTTTGCCAAGGAGGGGCCCATGCTTGTTTGCTCTGGACACCGTTGTGTCAGTTAGAAGGTTGGTATATGTCTCATATCTGAAGCTAGGGTTGTAGCCAGTGATATGCATGTTGTACTGAAACCTGAATGTTGCTGCTTCCAGTACACTCTTCTCAGTGTGTAATTTTACTCACCCCTCCAAATGCTAACACAGGGTACATGGGATTATGTACTTTCTTTTTGAATTAGAGAATTAACTGCCATACAAAAGTAGTTATTGCAATGTATTCCTATGGCTTTCCTATTTTCCCTTTACATTCCCTCATTGTAATGCATGATATATTTATTTCAGCACCAAGTTATTGTATATCTGTTGTGGCTTAGTGGTACTTTATGCAGTGTAGTGAGTCCAAGGTCTGGGGTTCAAGACTGACGGAGGTGTTTTATTTTGCTGCTGAGCAGAACAGGGGCCCTGCCATGCAAAGTGACTAAGGCACTTTTAAGCTGTAGTAAGCGGGTTTGCGTGGGTTTGTGCAATGCTTAGCAATACTAAGCTAAGTGCACACATGCGCACACTGGTGCAAACCCGCTAACTACTGTTTGCAAGTGCTTACTCCCGCTAACCCCCGCGCTCATTTCTTTGAAAGAAAAGTACATGAGGAGATAGGAAAGTGGTGAAAAAGGGGGCACAAAGAGGGGAAGACAGTAGGGAAACCAGCTCAGGATGTGCAGGATGGGTGTAGGGAAGGTCCATAGCTGCCCATTTCTTTACCAGCAACAGCTGTGCATATGTAATAAATTAGGAGTGAAATTTGAAATCTTCCACCCCTGAGAGAGGGGTGAGGACAACAAAGTATGTTGTACTACCAATTATAATTATCAGGCACATGCACTGTTTGTGAACTGCTATACTGTAATTAGTACGTTACTCACTTCTTAACAGTTTGTGGTTTGTTTGTGTTGACATTAGCACAGGCTGCTCAGGACAACTGGACATATTTCAGTACTGAGTATGCCTACCTACACCCTTGGTTGTGCCTGAATACATGGGTATATAGTACATTTGGGTAGGGGTGCAGAACTGCAGAGAGCATTATTTATTATCATGTGATGTTTATCTTGCTGAACATACAGGGTTGCTGTGTACCTGTTATTCTATCAAGGCAAGTAGCCTGTCTGTGTAGTTCCCACCTGTGGACATATCCAGATGGTAGACAGAGGTTAGCCTAGTATTCTTTGTCTGTGCACCACACCAGTGTTTTCAGCACTTGAACAATGGCATTGTCACAGTTGGTTGCTAGCAGTACATGGCTACATCCTTTGATATTTCTGTGTTGTACTCCTACATAAGGGCATGCTTGTGGAACTCCTTCCAAAGCTATTTGCAGAGTGTGTAACAGCAGACAAACTGATATCCCTGTGTGTTTCTGACTCTGCCAGGCCTCAGATACTCACAGGTATATATTTGAACAGCCTCAGGGAAAGGTACATATAAGTGAGCTACACCTGTGATATATTACAGAGATATTTCAGTTGAGACTTCGAGGGAATCGGAGCATATGTATTACTACACCTTTTCTGACGTGCAAGCAGTGTCTACTCTCACTTATTGACATTATTCATTAAGTGTGATTCCCCACATTTCTGCCTATTGTTAGTACATTTCAGAGGGAGTCAGAGGGGCACAGCTAACATTTGTTTATGAATCAGGGACATCCCTGTAAATCAGTCACAGTTGGGAGGTATGGCCTCTGCCCTATTCAAATATGCCAGTGTTTATCCTGCTCTGATACTGTGTGGGGTTTATAAGGTGCTACTGTAACATTATTCCCTACTAGAATGGCTGGTTCTCTTTTCACAGTCATGTCATGCAATTCCACAACACCTGCTGGTAAAGACCCACAGAACAAGATTTGTATTATGGCATTCCTATTTTCTCTTTACATTCCCTTATTGTAATGCATGATATATTTATTTCAGCACCAAGTTATTGTATATCTGCTGTGGCTTAGTGGTACTTTATGCAGTGTAGTGAGTCCAAGGTCTGGGGTTCGAGACTGATAGAGGTGTTTTATTTTGCTGATGAGCAGTACACGGGCCCTGTCATACAGAGTGACTAAGGCACTTTTAAGCAGTTGTAAGCAGGTTTGTGCGGGTTTGCGCGATGCTTAGCAATGCTTAGCTAAGAGCACACAAGCTCACACTCGCACACCCCTGCTAACTACTGCTTAAAAGTGCTTACTTCTGCTAACCCCCGCGCTAATTTCTTTTAAAGAAAAGAAAATGGGGAGATAGGAAAGTGGTGAAAAAGGGGGTACAAAGAGGGAAAGACAGTAGAGAAACCAGCTCGGGATGTGCAGAATGGGTGTAGGGAAGGTCCATAGCTGCCCATTTCTTTACCAGCAACAGCTGTGCATATGTTAGAAATTTGGTGTGAAATTTGAAACCTTCCACCCCTGGGAGAGGGGTGAGGACAACAGAGTATGTTGTACTGCCAATTATAATTATCAGTTTACATGTCCAGCGGACATGTGTGCGAAATGGGCAGCTATGTATGGGGCGTAATTTTTTTGTGGGAACAGATTGCTCTTTTTTTTATTTTTTTTTCAGGTGAGAGTGGAATGTGAGGTAGAGGAAGTAGGTATATTTGGGGAGGTAGTTTGGGGAGGTAAACAGACAAGACAAACAAGATGCATACAGGGGCAAAATATGACACATGGGGTGGGTGAACACAATTGACGGGGAAGGATGTTTGGAAATCGCAAGCCCATGAGCCCACAGATGGTAACAGTGGAACTGAGATCCCCACCCATGGGCAGTCACCACTGCACCTTCACAGCCCCGAGGGTGATTGTGCTGGGGGCTGCGTAGGAGGGGCAGGTTCACCTGTGAGTTGCGCCACTCTCGCCTCGAGCTGGCATAGAGGATCAGTGACTGAACGCTGGATCTCCCTACGCACCACAGCCCGGACCCTTCGAAGGGTGACAGGTGGCCCTTCTCCGCCCACGCTTGCACGGGGGGACGTACCCCATCCCATGCAGCGCTTCCACTTGAAGGTGGCACAGGACCAATGGAGGAGGGGAGCCCAGGCTGGACACCGGACCCGCTGGTGCCAGGTGTAATCACCAGCTGAGGAGGGACAGGTGGGTCCGCTGGGACCGGCCTTCCCATACGTTCTGTGTTTAGGTGTGTTTAATTACAAGTTAGACAACAGCATTCCAAATTAGTTGTAACATCATGCAGTAATATTCCCATTAACCCAACACATCAGGGTTCCAACAGTTGAACAGCAAGCATAACACATGCATATATTGAACGACAGTGGACATTCCAACAGCATGCAGGGATGATTGGTGGCAACAGGCCACCAAGATTGTGGTGTTTGAACGGGGCACATGCATCAACGTACATGCAGATATTTATAGAACAATCGGACATGTGTCCCAACAAATGTTATGAGATTAGACATACCCATTGACGTGTGGAATTGCATTGTTTATGCACATACAGTAGGGTGTAAAAAGATACCTCCATTAACATCTTATAAATACTTTTACTCTACACTACATTCCTATTGACTGCAGGTGTATATCCCCTACATGTATTATTACCCTAGGCAATGTGCATTACTTGTGTAATGGGTTTGGCTAGTTCATTGTATACCTGACCTATATCTGTCATACCAACTGTCCAAGATGCAGATGTTACTGCTACATACTTATATATATTATTTATATTTATATATCTGCATATCTGGATGTGTTCACGCGACATTTTCAGTTATATTTCTACAGAACCCTACATTTCGGGTAGCACACTCACATTTCTGGGGAACACATAAACAAGCTACGTATGTGCCAGATTAACCTATGCATGCCAGCCAATAAGCAACTGTAGAGGACTGTATATATGCTTCACAACTACTGGCACTTCATTTATCCACTTTATATGGGACTGCCCAACTGTGGGTTGACAGCACTTAATACAACAGTACTATTTATATGATGCAAGGGTACAAATACATTTCAAAGTAAGTGACACACACACACTCCAAGTATTATACCTTTATTAATTACATTACACACTTTTCTTCAGGATCTTTCATTTATTTGATATTACAGTGCATACAGCAGACTTATTCAAGACATATTAAACCTTTATTAATAGGGTACAACACTCTTTATCAGGCTCATTCACTTATGTTATATAACAGTACATGCAGAGATATTTATTCTGGACTTCTTTTACCTTTATTAATGGGTTACTACACTCTTTTTCTGGCTCTCTGACTTATTTTGTATAACAGTACATGTAGAGACATTATTCATGGCATTTTATGCCTTTATTATGGAGCTACAACACTTTTTTCCAGGCTCTCTCACCTATTTTAAATAACAATACATGCAGACGAATTACTAACCTGCCTGGTGGCGCAGCCTTAGCAGCCTATCTGCATAGGCTTGCTGATTTGCAGCATGGTCACCTGCAGCTGCGGAGTAAATGAAGGTATATTGAGACATTCCTATCCATTATATAGACTAAATTAGCATGTCCAACATACTTCATTCCATGGCTACTTACTCAGTGGTGGGGCATCATGCATGTCATGGGCCTCCTGTATCCATTGGTTCAGTAGGTCCTGCTTCCATCTCTTCAGGTCTGCATGGTGGTGACGGACCTGCTCACCAGTCCAAGGAATGCCTGTGGCACTGGTGAGATCATGAGCTAACCGGTTCCAAGCCTCTGCTTTGTACTCCATCCCTTGGAACTGGCCCTGCAGGAGTCTTGACCCATGACGGTGGACAAGGAGCCAAACCATGTATTTTGACTCCTCAATGCCCCAGCGTTTCTGCTCTAAAGCGTATACCCTCTCCAGCATCAGACATTCTGACTACAGATGGCAGCTACAATCAGTTATGGTGAGTATTCCCGCCTATGGAGCTTATATATGCCGAATTTCCCGCACTTTTTGGTGAATGGCCATTTTTTAAATTTCTTGGCTGACTGCAGACCTGCTTAGCAATGGCTAATCTTCCATTTATTACTATATGTATGTTAACAGTGCATGTTTACCCTAAGCTGCTATGGCTTAGTGGTTTAGTGCTTTGACTATAGTGCATAGTGTCCCAGGTTCAAACCTTGTTATTGCTTTCTATTTTACAACTGTCCAGACAGGCTAGGGGGTGTGGCTGTGTTTAGCTGACTTTGCTCCACGTTGCTCCACGTTAATCCACGTTGCCCTACAGTGTGCTGGTTAGCGCGGTGCTTAGCTATGGGCAACTGTATTGCCTTTGGTAAAGCGCTGCTTAGCTATGGGCAACTATATTGCTCTTGGTAAAGCGCTGCTTAGCTATGGGCAACTATATTGCTCTTGGCAAAGCGCTGCTTAGCTATGGGCAACTATATTGCCCTTGGTAAAGCACTGCCTAGCTATGGGCAACTTTATTGCGCTAGGTATAATGCTGCTTAGCTACAAGCAATTAGATGTCAGGTTCCTTCTTATATGTAAATAATATACTTTTTGTTCACTGATACATAGGCCATTTCAATGCAG